>NW_026889755.1:6007500-6257500 GCF_033153115.1 Saccostrea echinata | reverse complement strand
AGCTTTGACAGTAGCAGATAAGATAGTTAATGAATTTGTCTGTAGATTTGGTGTCCCTAAACAGATTCACTCAGACCAAGGTCGCGAGTTCGAGTCGGAACTATTTTCTATCTTATGCGAGAAGTTAGGCATTGAAAAGACACGCACCACTCCATATAGCCACACTCAGATGGTTTAGTTGAGAGGATGAATAGGACACTTTTACAAATGTTATCAACTTATGCAAATGAAAATAGGGATAATTGGGATGACAATATACCCTTTTGTCCTTATGGCATATAGGTCAACTATTCAAGAAAGTACAGGTTGCTCACCAAATTTAATCATGTTCGGCCAGGAAATTATGAGCCCAGTTGATCTTATGTTAGGGAATCCTCCTTCTTCACCTATTCCTACTTGCCCTGTAGAATATGTAGAGTGGTTAAGAATAGTTTTATCTGATTCATACAATTTTGTGTCTGAAAATCTTAGGCAGCTTCAAAACAGAAGAAATACTATGATAGGGGATTAAAACCTAGAGAGTTTTCAGAAAATGACTTTGTCTGGAGATGGTATCCACCCTCAGCTGGTGTTAAGTTAGGATTAGGATGGATAGGGCCATACAAAGTTATTAAGAAGATCACTGATGTGACTTACCAAGTTCAAAAAGACCCTAAGAGCCCTCTCATTGTGGTACATGTAGATCAGTTAAAACTAGGGATGGCAATTTGTAGCCGGTTAACCGATTACTCGGTCGGAACGATGGCAATCGATTAGAAAATCTGTAATCGGTTAATCGGAAAAAATAAAATATTTGTTAAATTGAACAGATTTTAAAAAAAAAAATATTAAAAAAAAAAAGAGAAATCTCTGCACAAAGAATAATCATTTAGGATTTCACTGATCTAATTTGGACGTACATGTAATTATGAATCTCCAGATTGAGACCGTAACGTAATTTGTCAGTTTATGTAGTGTTAATTACTGTGAAAACACCATGTCGTTATCCCGACTGTCCTGTAATTCTTTAATGATAATTGAATCATTGAGCACTGTGAATTGTTTTGTTTGTCGTTTTCAGTTTTCAATTCAATTTAATTATCAAACAAACATTGTAAATTAAGGGCTAGAGTTCACATGTGGTTTTGATTATCATAGTGAAAATGCAGAAATAACTTTTGTGTCATCTTCTCTGGAAAATTATCAAATAATCCTTAGGCTTTTTTCATGGTTTTCTCAATTTTATCTTGTCTACTCAAATTTGAATAAAAAATATGCACCCGTAGTTTTCTGATCCAGAATCAAGACTAATGGAATGTTTTAACTTCTATCATCTTATTTGGGTCTATTTGTGTATATGGGCAGAGCTACTTGAAAAACAATTGTCAAGAAAACGTGCATTTTGATACGATTAACCGGTTAATCGGTCGGAACGTCTTACGGTTAACCGATTAGCAATTCTGTAATCGATTGCCATCCCTAGTTAAAACCCTATGAAGGCATTTTACCTCCTAGAAACTGGACACCAGTAGTTACTTCCCTGGACGAGTCATTAGAACCCCCTGTAGATAATACTCCTGTAGATTTTAATGATCAAGAGGAAGTTGAGGAGACTGCTCCTCCTGTTTTAAGAACATACGCAACGTACCTTACCTACTGATAATTTTTTAAGATATTCTTAATTTAAGAGATTATAGTGCCATCAGATGTTCTTAGACAAAAAATCAGCTTGCATTACCAGGGGTTTTGAAAAGATATCAATTGATGAAAATTCTTGTATAATTCAAAGAAAAATATACAAAAATTACTAAACACATATTCTAGATGTTTTGTTTATCCAAATGTGTTTTAGAAGAAATGTACAACAGCATATATAGACATTAAAATGTAGCACACAGTTCCTTTAAGTATTGGAACTCTTCAACTCCAGGGGAAAAGACAATAAAGTTCAAACTACATTGCGTATGCCCTTAATTTACCTAGTTCTGAACCCCTTAGACAGTCCAGGTGGGGTAGAACAATCAAACCCCCTGTTATATACTCTCCTCGAGACCAGGCATCTAGGCATTTTATTTTTTAATTTTTTTTAAATGCCTATGTAAATAGTTTTTTTATTTTTGAATTCTATATAATATGATATATAAAAGGTTTGAGTTGACCTTTTGTAGAGATAACAAATGATATTTAATTTTTTGATGATTTAGTTTTTGGTAGTCATTTATTTTCTTGAGAATAACATTCAAGTTAGCACTGTGTTTGACTTTAGTAGATACAAGGTCAATGATAGATGTTTTATTTATTTAATAAGACACAGTAGTTGGCAATAATTTATAGTTATCTAGGAGTCAAAACTATATTTCAGATCTTTCGGTTTATTCAGTTACAGTATTAATAGATATGAATCATTGAGAGCTTGGTATTCTAAGTTTAATACTGACCGTAGATGATCTTTAAATTATCTCCCTTGTACTGTGCTGAAATCAACACTTAAGTTTTTCATATAGTTAATCTATGGAAGGTGATGCATAGGTCATCCCTTGTTTAGGTTATGTTATAAGTATGTGCACTACTTGATAGCATATTAGTTTTAATTCAGTGGATTCTGAATTTGATAGATAACTATATTGATTAACTTTCCATATATTAAGATATTATTAAAAGTCTTAGAATTTAAGATTTTAATTTTGAAAAGTTATTTTCTTAGGGATATGACTCCAAAACTTGTATTGATGGTGATTAATTTGCTTTGATTATTGTCTAATCCTTTTTGTACAAATTTTCACAATTAACAGATGGATGACGTCCTTGAACTTGAGGTGGACACCCAGGAAATAGAAGAACTTGTTGGGCAGGAGTGGCCAAGTGAGGGTCAGCAATGTTCGGTTGAAAACTGTACATCCAGACCCCATGTGTTTCAACGGATCGGGTCCTACCGACAACATTACCTACAAGTGCATAAAGCTAAGATCCCTTTCTACTTTTGTGCTGCAACACATTGTGGGTTTTTCACCACCAAAATAAACCCATTACGTAAGCATATGCAAAAGAAGCATAAAGATCTTCAAGGATGTTTCCTGAAAAAATTCACTGTTAACCCATGATTTTGTGATCCAGGGACCAATGTGATGCCCCTACCACCTGTGCATCGGGAGGCAAGAGACCTTGCAGCTGTGGCTAGAAGATCCTCAGTTCCACAGAGACCTTTATTTAAACTCCCTGATAATTTCAACCCAAGAGACAACAAACCACCTTTTCACTAACTCTGATAAATTTGTTCAACTATTTGTGTAAACAAAAATTTATTATGTAAATTTTGTTTTTTTAAGGGGGGAGGAATGTACTGGTTTAGATTTCTATTTCATAGCCCTGTTTTCGTAAATTATGTTTGCAAGTATTTGTTGGTATTTCAGTCTGATAATTTTATTTGCCTTTATTTTTGTCTTTTATAAATTAGGACATGTGTTGACATTCCACATGTTTTACTTTTTAAACAGGAAGTGTCATCCATGTTGATTAGTAGAGTTCATATTGGGTGATGTAGCTCATTTCCCTTACATTTTTCCAAATCATTGACATTTATAGCAGTTTTTAATAGATTTTTGACCTTTTTCATAAGTATGGAGGCTCAATAGGGACACTGATATTTTTGTTTAAGCATCTTTCATTTTTCAAAGGATTTCCACATTCCTCCCATTTTTCCTATTAAATTTTTCACAAACTTCGTATTTATTTATTGAGATCATTGTTATTCACTTGCCAAATTAAATTATATTTTTGATAAAACTATTTATTCCTGTGCAATTTTGAAAGACTTTATTCTCTGTTAAATTCTGATTATTATTTATTATTTGTTATCATTTACAAAGGTTAATTCTCACTTTATTAAATTTATAAAACTTACAACTGTGTTTTCATTTAGCGTTGATCATAGTTCAGATATCCCCTTACCTGGGTTGACAATCATAACTGGAGATAGTTTACTGCTTTAAGCTAAGTTGGCTAGAAACTTTGTTAAGTTATTCATTAAGGAGTTCTACTTCCGGTTACAAGTGAATTGGATATACGACATCGAATTCAATACTGCCGGTAAGAATTATTTTTTTATTTGATTTATTGTCCCCTTGGTTTAAATCTTATGTCGTTCCTACAATAAAATGCTTTTATTTGTTTTTGAAGACACCCAGCTTGTATTTATTTTAATCAGAAAATGCGCATTTTGCACCACGGAGCAGAGATATTAACAGGTTCATTTTTAGAAGACATGTTGTGCCCTTAACAGCTACATGTATAAGAGTGGTTTTTAAAGTTTTCATATTAATAGAAAATAGTTTTAAAAATGTTTTCATAAAAATATCTGTTCGTATGTGATAAAAAATTGGAAAATAACAATGGTAAGAACTTACGCGTTCAATTCCGATGTCGTACACAAATGAAAAACCGGAATGCTAATTTTTGTGTAAAATTCAGTCAAGTTTTTAACAGTTACAATATATATGTCCCATTTTGCATATATATCCCTTTTATTATGCATATTTACTTCTCAAAACGTATCATTTTCTCTGTAATTGATCTGACTTGTAACGTTAACTTTGAAAGTAAATATCTCCTTTTTTGCAAATAAAATAAAAAATCTGACAAATACGATCTCTTCCGAAGTCTTTTGTTTAGCATTTCTGAGTACTGGCATAATTGCCATACTTTTCAAAACTTTGCACGGACAGTTTTTGTAGACCCATCATTTTTGCCGAAAAATCGCCATTTTTTGTGTGTGTGCGCATGCGAGGACTCAATTTTCGGAGTCTTTTTCAGTCTCAATTTCTTACTTTCGGAAACGCTGTTTTTGGAGTTCGTCTAGACTGATTATACTCTGTCCAGAAAAAAGGAGTAGGGGACCGGGGGGGGGGGGGGGGGGGGTAAATGTTTTGTAAGACACCATCAGATTTTTCATTGTACAAAAAGTCAGCTCGTACCCAAGACTTCAGGAGGTAACACAGATCTTTGGCATCCTCTCCTGAAGAAAAAGGTTAACAATAAATGTCATTACTACTAAAATGTTAGAGAAAAAAATCTGTGGCCTGCAAATATTTTTTAAAACAAATTGAGTAAGGTAACCAACCTATCACCAGATGGGCTTAAAATACATCATATTGTGGTTGTGTCTGTTACGTCAAAAATGTCAGACTGAACTTCAATTCCTGTAGTTGAGTTTGCGTTTCTTTTACGTTGATGCCCTTTAATCTTCCTGGCAGTGTAGTCTTTCTACTGCATGTACATCTTGTTTTCAGAAAAGTTGAGTCTTGTACATCATTGTCTTCGTTTTTGGCTCACCTGAGCAAGTAGTATTATTAATGTTCTGCTTTCTCTCTTAATGAAAATGGGTAAAACTCTGGCCGTTACTTCTAGCATGTCGTGAGTAGTAAAACACTGGCCTGCAAATAATTTCTTTTAACAAAATCGGTGACCTAACCTATATATATAAAATATACATCTGGTAGTGTCTGTTACGTCAAAAACATCAGTCTGGATATTTTCCTTCAAGTTTCGTCGCCCGCGTGGCGCAGTGGTTAGAGCGTCTGCTTTAGAGTCGCGAAGCAAGGAGTTGATCCTTACGTCGCGGGTTCGAATCCCACTCTGGGACGTGGAGACCGGTCCTTTGGATGAGACCGTATAAACCGAGGTCCCGTGTCGCAGTAGGTGCTGGCACGAAAAAGATCCCTCACTGCTCAATGGCCGTAAGTGCCGAGTATAGGACAAAATTTGCAGCTCTCCACCGGCAAGTGGTGGCGTCTCCATATGAGTGAAAAATTCTCGAGAGGGACGTTAAACAACATACAATCAATCAATCAATCCTCCAAGTTTCGGTTTTTCTTCATTTCTTTCAGGCTAACAATTGGCAAGCTGATATATATTTAAAAAAATACCATCTGTGTCCATTCCTTTTAGGCTAACAATTGTCAAGCTGATATATATTGAAAAAAGTACCATCTTGTTGTGTCTGATACACCAAAGACGTCAGTCTGTACATTAATTCCTGATTAAGTTCGCGTTTCTCTCCCTTTCTTGTAGGTTTATGTCCTATGATCTTCCTAGAAGTGTTGACTTTCCACTACAAGTACATCCTACTACTTTCAGATGCATAGTCATGTACATCATCATTTTCGTTTTCTTCTGCTTCTCTTTATTCACGCATTTGTATCCCTTTATAATCTGCACTGATATGCGAACTGTAATTTTATACAATAAAATACTGTGTTCAGTGGAATTCACTTAAATTCTATGTCACGAACAATTTTAATGTTACTCATGTATCAACTGTACTTCAGTATAATAAAGAAAACATCATATTCATGTTTGAAATGGGACATTTAATGAGATTTATTTGCAATATAGACGGAAGGGCCATTAAATGGAGAAAGTGAACCTACCTCCATTAAAAAAATTAGAAATAAAAACAGAAGACAAAATCGTGACTTTAGTCAGATAGAAGGATTCCAATTTACTCCCCTGCACTTCATTTGCAAGGGGCGTGGGTCCGGTGGCGTCGGGGTTATCATTAATTTAAGTATCATATGCTTTGGTGTATAATTCTTTGACACCTGTCAGTTTCAACTTCCATTTCGTTTCTAGCTATTCTTGTGTTGTTGCCATGGAGTTGTCACATGCTAACACGAGCCAAGATGAGTTATCTAACAAACCCTGAAAAATATAGACTTTCATATGTATTTTAATATATCTAAATTTCATCAACCTATTCTGAAGCTATATAGCTTAATCAAGAGATTGTGCTGGACCTGATCTTTACAAGGAGTACAATATTCACGCATGAAACTCCCGTGGGGAACTCCACCATATTCCAGAGAACCTGTATTGATGAGAGTGAAATTAAAAACTTCATAATATATAGGGTATATTTAAAAATTAACCCATTCAGCTTATTTTGTATAACAATCAATATTCTACCGCTTGTTCTTTAGCGAATTCTCCCGCCTTGTGCGGAACCTCTATGCAACGAGTATCACACAATATCTACGTTTGAGGTGCCTGTGGGTAACTCCACCATATTTCAGAGAACCTGAATTTAAGACAGTGAAATTAAAAACATCATATGTAGAATATACCTAAAATTTAACCCATTCAGCTAACTTTGTACTTACAATCAATATTGTACCGCTTATCCTTTAGCGAATTCTCCCGCCTTGTGCTGTACCTCTGTGAATCGTTCACGGTAGCTCAGTCGGTAGAACGCTCACTCCGTGGTCGGACGATCGTGAGTTCGAATCTCGGCGTTGGCACGATGAAGAACCCTCACTGCTCGATGGCCCTGAGTGCCGAGTAAAGGTCAAAATTTGAAGCCTTTCACCGGTATATGGTGACGTCTCTATACGAGTTAAAATTCTCGATTGGGACGTAAAACAACATACAATCAGGGTTCGACATTCACGCTCGTCACCTCGTCATTTCCATCCTGTGATGATTTTTGACGACCTGATTTTCAGTCTGGCTCGCCCAAATGACGACCTGGGACGAGTTGGGAATATTCAATAATGATGTTTAATATTTTAAAATAAACTTTACAAGGCCTTGAAAACATTGTTTCCTCGTGGATTTTTCTTTCTGCCAAATCTGTGTTTGATCAATCAGTTGATATAATTTTTACCAAAAGTATTAAATTAAGTTTTATTAGAGATATAAAATATGTCAACCTAGTCAACAATCGCCATAAATATAAAGAGTAATGATCATTTTTGTGACATATAGTATTTCCCCCCACAACTTTCTGATGTTCGTACAGCCATGTTGGGTCTCCACTGTAAAAATCACATCTGGTTAATTCAGTCCAGGGATGTTTGACCCCATTTTTTTAAGGCCTTTATGGTAAGTGAAAATGAATGTTTTAAACTAGAAACTTTATTTTGTGTCAATATGTGAGGTGAGATTATACATTACAGCTTTTGACATTCCATAAATGTCTGGTTTACATTTTATAATACAAAAGCACAACTTCTGTTATCTTAACAAATTTTTAACAATTGCACATTTTTGTTTCATTTAATATTTTGTTTGGGCGACCTGAAATTCATTCGGGCAACCTGAAATCAGTACCAAGGTTGCCCAAATGGCGAGACCAAATTTTGACGAGTGTCGAACCCTGTACAATCAATCAGTACCTCTATGCAACGAGTATCACACAATATGTACGCTTGAGGTGCCCGTGGGGAACTCCACCATATTTCAGAGAACCTGTATTTATGACAGTAAAATTAAAAACTTCATAACATACAGAATATACCTAAAAATTAACCCATTCAGCTTACTTTGTACTTACAATCAATATTATACCGCTTATCCTTAAGCGAATTCTCCCGCCTTGTGCTGAACCTCTATGCAACGAGTATCTCACAATATCTACGCTTGAGGTGCCTGTGGGCAACTCCACTATATTTCAGAGAATCTGTATTTATGACAGTGACATTAAAAACTTCATAATATATAGGATATATTTAAAAAGTAACTCGTTCATCTTACGTTGTACTTACAAACAATATTGTACGCTCAGGAGACATTCCGCTACTCCGGCTAATCTGCCTAATCTGGTAATGACACATCGGGCTCGATATAACAACCATTGTAATAACTAAAAAAACCATACCGAAGCTTGTTTTTCCGAATTGCCCGACTGGTGAAGTAATACACTCTACCAGGGAAAACAGTACCTTACGCCAGTTGATCCCAAATTGACCCTGCAAAGGGAAATAACTTTTGTATGTCGGGGGGGGGGGGGGGGGGCTCTGCATTCCCATTACCTTGATATTGAAACCATCTGAATCAGATAGCTTTAATTAAAACTGGAAACCTCTAAGCCGTGTTTGTATTATGACACTATCGTTATCGGAACGTCGTGAGTTGGAACCTTGGCGGCGACTGACGTAAGTCAATAAAAAAATGGGTAGCAACTGTTCCTTCGCCATGCGCTTTGCACTTTTAAATGAAAGTTGCGGGTCCTTCGGATGAGACCTTAAAACCGAGGCCCCGTCTCACGGCAGGCGTAGGCACGAAGAAGACTCCGAGTGCCGAGTAAAAGTTTTAAATTGAAGCCCTTCACCGGTATATTATGACGTCTATATGAGTGCAAAATTCTCGTACGGGACGTAAAACAACAATCAATCAATGAATCTGAATCACATTCAGGATGTATGAAATAAAATATGGGACTACAATTAAATATTGGACTACAACCTTTATGCAGAATTGTCAGTGATTTGCAGAGTTAAGTTTGTGATGTTTATAAAAATATTTGTGACAAAATAAAACTTAAAATATAATAATGATTTTTAGTTCTATTAATTTCAAGATTGAGATGTAGGTTGAATAGGTATTATGACATTTTGTGATACCAATTTCGATTCTGGAACTCATCCGGTTGGGAGCTGGGGTGGTGAGGTAGATTGCTAGCTTTTCTGTGTGCTCATTCAATCTCATATTGTTAACTGACGTGAAAGCAGCAATGATTCCTTTGTGTTTATTGCAATAAAATTTATATTTGTACTGCACTTGAATATTATCAGTCTTCAGTGATGGCAAACACCATCCAGGCTTGCCCTTATATTCAGAATAAGTAAGAGTCTGAGGTGTTAATTATTTTCAAAATGTGACAGATACAGATCATGCCCTGGATTTTCTGCAGCAAGCAACTTGATTACTTTTGATGTACCTGTCAATCAAAGTTGACTGTTGAACTTGATCAGTCAAAAAAAAATGTAAAATACAAAGGATATTTTAGACTTGGTATAGATACAATTTTTTAATAACATTCAGTAATTCAAATCCTTATGTCAAGAATTGCCAGAGTTTGAGAAATCAAGCTTTTAACTGCAATCAGACATGCCTTAAATTTTTCGAAGTAGTATACTTTTTATTTTGTGAATCGTAAGCTAACCTGTCTATTACAGATGCAGACGACTGAAAATTGGCACGCTATATATACACACCCTACATCTGGATGTGTCTGTTACCTCAAAGACATCAGTCTGGATATCAATTCTTCCGATAGCGTTTCCGTTTTTCTCCATTTCCTTTAGGCTAAAAATTGTCAAGCTAATATAAAAATATATTTATTTGGATGTGTCTGATACGTCAAAGATGTCAGTCTGAATATCAATTCCTCGAGTTGGGTTTGCGTTTTTCTCCATTTCTTTTACGATGATGCCCTATAATCTTCCTAGCAGTGTTGACTTTCCACTGCAAGCACAACCTACTACTATCAGATTCTATCAATTTTTGTTAGTCATTTGTATCCATTCATAATTTGAACTGATATGACAGCTGTAATAATAAATAATTTCTCGGGATTTCACTTTAAAAATAGTAATGCGAGAAACTGACAGTCGGTGAGGGATCTGCTTTGGGCTTTCAGACAGACAGACAAGGTAATATATGTAGAACATTCCTGTACAAAAATTACATTGAAAATAATCATATATATTGTAAAGTTGTGAGCCATGGGAAAACATCCCCCTGCGGCAGATTTTTGCAGAGGATCAGTAAATGATAGCATGTACATTAGCCAGTTTCTGATCAACAATTCCCCCTGAAGTAATTTGATTTTTTGCAATTCTCATTCCTAATTGCTCATCATAAAATTTCAACCCTATACCTGCACATCTGCTAACCCCTAGTCGAACAGTCTGGATATATTACCTGCCAAAAATGTTTTTAGCGTGTACAATGGCATATATATTGAAAAAAAAATAATTAAAAATGCATGTCCACTGCTGCTGTGTGCGCGTAATTAGAAGGCTCAAAACTGACATCAGTTACATTCCTGGAGGGAGTAATCGCACTTGAAACAGTTGCAGCTGTAGTGGACCTGGTTAAGTACCGAGATTATTTAAGGACAGATGATGCAAACAGAAATATGGTTGGCTGGATTGGTATATATTTTTGGACCTTTTTTGGTTGTAAATTATTGACTAAAAAATTTCTAAAATATTAAGAATTTGTAAACTTTCTTTAATGTTCAAAATTCAACTTTTCTGCAAACATCCTTATTAATCTATACATTTTTTGTCACTTAAATTCTCATTATTTTGAACGAAAAATTAAAAATCTGTGCGGTTAAACGTATTCATTTTACTCATGTAAATATATCTCAGGTTGTTATTTTCAGGATTTTGGATAAAAATTTGTTTGTATCATCTGTCCTTAACCTGTAATACTGGAGCAGACAAACCCGAGTGGAAGGTTGGTTGAATGCAAAAACTGATCCCCAAGAACCCTTCTTCGTTAACTGGTGCTAGCTGGGCAGCAGTCTGGTAGCGGGTTACCTAGAGGTTTACCTGATAATGACTGATATTGGGGTCATGTACGTTTAAGACATAGAATCTGGAACTGCCATTTTATACATGTGTACGAAATTGTGAATTGCAGCTTAAAACCACTCATTAAAAATCACCAAGTATCAAAAATATTTTTCGGTAAAAAGTCCCTACAAATCTAAAATAATACCGTAACCTTATTAAAGAATGGTGCATCAAGATTACATAGTTCTTTTTTCTCTCATTTTATAATGCTGTGTAACAAATTTAAGAAAAACATTTTTGTTAACTGAATGACATTAATATGCATTTTCTATTGTACTGCAGACTCATAGTGCATTACACAGCAGATAGTGTAAATCCGTTTGTCACTTTCGAGTAATGAATGGACATCCCTTCAGTTTAGGATTTCTCTGATAATTGAAGCGTACTTTAATAAATATGCAGCATCTTCTGTTTTTCCATATAAATGGTCAAGAAAATGTGGAATGAAGTTGTCAATTGTTCTATTAACAATGAGTTTTGTAAATTTTAAAGGTTTGTGAAACTCAGAAAACTTTGATGGATTTGGATGGAGACAGACAGTGCTCTCTTGGAGCGAGGACCATAGGTCAAAACTTGATCATACCAAATTTTAGTGTTTGATTCTGAGAGGGGTGTTTGCACCTAGGGGAATACCCTCATCTATTGATAATGGTGGATGTACAGAACCATAAGGATTAGTGTTTGACCCAAGCTCACCTGCAGATAATTTAAGCAAAAAAGATGAAAAATGATTGGTGTGGTTGCAATTTGTGGATGGAGGTTCTCTAGTGGCAGATGGCTGTGCGTTTGAAAGGCCTGCTGCTTCTATTTGGGTTGCTAGGCTAGGTTGAGAAATGGTGATGCCATATGGGCCATTAACATCAATTGATGATGATTCCTGTGTAGAACTAACAGTCTGTTGTATAGGCGTATCGTTGTGCAGGTTGACATTTACAGTTTGTTGTTTTCGCAAAACGGCTTCGGCTAGTAAATCATGGTTAATGTTCCGCTGATTGTCTACAGATGAAGATGGCTGTCTCTGGTGCTAAGAAAGCCTTTGATTGTTGTCTTCACTTGAAACCTGCTTTGCGGGCTTTGACCCATCTCTGAGAACTTGAGGAAGAAGAGGGTTGCTTTTTCTTTTGGCCCATGGTGAAAGACTAAAAAATTGAGTGATAAATTACTAAATGACCACAATTTGAAACAATGCTGATATTATTTGAATGAAATTCAAAAGCAATATGTTGTTTAAAGTCTGATTAAGCTTTATAGCTAATTGATTTCAAAGCATTTAATTTTAATAATTTGGATATGACTAGAATCTCGCTATATGTAGGAAATGTTGTAATCTGATGTGGTTGTAAATGCAAATTAAATGATAAAAGACAAAGACATCTAGCATATTCAATACAATTATACTAGGAAAGAAATCATGGCAAAACATAAATTAGAGCTCAATTAATAAAAAGCATATATCTACCATAATTGACCTGATGTGAAGATGCCTAGAAAATTGCATCCACCATCATTGACATGGCGTGAAAATGCAAATTTTCAACTTTTTGTAATAACAAGCATTGGTCTTGAATAGTATGCCCTTGAATGCTTATAATATCGTGAAGCACATACAATTCAAGCATACGCCATAGCGACATGGCGTAAAAATGCTTTTAAAAAATGCATCCGCCATAATTGACATGGCGTAAAAATGCCGAGTAAAATTGCATCCGCCATAAATGACGGCGTAAAAAATTGCATTCGCCATAATTGACATGGCGTAAAAATGCTTTAAATTAAATAGTGGCATTGTTTTTCGAACTAATAATTAACATGGAATCAAATCAGAATGGAAATTGAACTGAATATATAAAACATTTTTAAATAGCTTGAAGGAGCAAGATGTACTGCAATAATTATGGCAAATTTAAATAATATGCTTTACGTATATACCAAAAACACGAAATTAAAAATGTAGGTGGAATAAATTATATATAAGCTACAGATAAATTTTTGTATTAGTTACAGTACCCGCAACGTTATTCTTGACAATTCTATCGTGTCCTATCGTGCGTGTATCCTATCAGGTTTTCCATTTTTCCTATCGTGTTTTGCGTTTATCAGTAATCCTATCGTGTTTTGCGTTTATCGTGTTTTGCGTTTATCGTATTCTGCGTCTATCAGGTTTTGCGTTTATCAGGTTTTCCGTTTATCGTTTTCTCCGTTTATCAGGTTTTCTTTCGTTTTGTTAAAAAAATCATATTTCGGAATCATTCAGAACAATGGCGCCGAAGTCGAAAGGAGGTAGAATGTCAACTGGAGAAAAATTAGCGATCGTCCGATACCACGCAGCTAATATGCCTAACCAGAAAATTAGAGAAAGACTACGTGTTCACCACAACTGCATGATAAGTCGCCAGGGAATATATGATTTCTTAGAACGCTGGAAATGTGGCCGAGGTTTTGTAAGGAAAACAAGGACTGTCGGTGCTAATTCCGTGAAATTGAAACCTCTGCATTTGAAGTTCATGGACAGTTGGATTTCTAAAAACAATGAACTTACAACCCAAACACTAAAAAGAAAACTATTTGAGGTCTTTGGCTTGAAAGTGTCTTGCAGCCTTATCAGAAAAAGACGGCAGGAGCTCGGATGGAAGACAGTAGTGTCCAAGACATGTCAGATCATCAGCAACAAGAACAAACTGGTATGTATTATTATTATAAATGCTTTTCTGTAATTTTTTATAATGTGCTTTTGGCAACGTTACTTATTTGGACATTGAAATATTCAGTCAGCTTTAGAATGTAAGGATTATGTTGTCTACAAAACAGCTGCTAAAGAACGGAAAATATAGATCTTTAGACATGTTACTGTAGATTAATGCACATATGACATGTATAAGTTATAATATCAAAGTACTGAAAGTACTCATGGGAGTTGAACATGGTGTAAAATCAGTTAGAAGTGATAGCAGTTTGAGTGGGAAGTTTGGTGACTGAACATTATTATTATTTTAATTACAGCTAGCTGTTTCAGATTTCCATAGTGTTGCAACAAACTTCAGGAATACTTTCAGAAGCACTGAATAGCAAGAAGGCGCATGGGCCATAATGCTTGTCTGCTTACTTTAGTCCTGGTTCTGTTTTTCTTTTCCAAAGTTTCAATATATTTTCCCTCATGAAAGAAAAGTGACCATATGTTATGGACTGACCAAACTTAACCATAAGGGACCTCACGTCCAATTGTTGTTAAAAAGATGTTTAACGACTCATCGTTTTCTTGCATTTTCTTGATTATCTCCCATTGGAAGCAATATGGAATGTAATATACCCAAGGATGTTTTGTGCAAAGTTTGTTTAAAAAGAAAGAAATAGGTCAGGTTTTGAGAAGTCTAAAATGTGAGAAGTTTATAGATGGACTGATGGTGGAGAAATAGTCAAGTGGGTGTTGCGAAGTCTAAAATGTGAGTTTATAGACGGTCTGATGGTGGAGAACAGATGATCAGAGAAGATAACTCACTTGATCTTTCAGCTCTTGTGAGCTGAAATTCAAATTTAAACCATGGTATTCAAATAATTATATGTTTGTAATTTTATACCATGGTCAAAATTGAACAGAGGTGGGGGGGGGGGGTTAACCTGACACTGGGAAGTAAAAGTTGATCTAGAATGGAAGTGGTTTTTTTTTTTTTGTTTTTTTTTTACATATACAAGATCCATAACTTTTTTCTCCTTAGTTCTATAATATTTTTTTTTTATGAGCACATCAGGCATGTATTTTAACCAGAGGAATTTCCGAATCCTTTTCTATAGCATAAATGCAATGGTGTGGTGCAATCACAGGTGGCAGCCAGGTTAAACTCCGACATACAATGAAGTAGTACATTGGGGGCACCTTTACCCATGTGTTCTGAAATTTCAGTTTGATCAGGAATATTTTCAATGTTGATAAAATGTGGCACTTTGACACAACATCCTTTTAAGTGCCGACAGGTTTGTTGTATAAAACTTCACTGTGAATATCAATGTATTTTGAGAATGATCTAACCGTGTCTAGGGACAAGCCTACACCACAGTTAGAATACATCTCATATACTTGCAATGTAGCAAATCGGAGCGGATCCACTCCGAAATGATTTTGAAGAATACAAAAGGAGTTGCACTGAAAATAACTACCAAATTAATAATAACAAACCTTTTCGAGATTGTATATGCATTTTGACCTAAAAAATAATCCATATTAATACGAAAATTCAACTCATTTTCTCAGCGTTTTTTCCTTGCTTCAAATTTACATGCCATGTTGACATTTGGAACTCTCTGGGTTGTTCTTAGAAAATGCACAGAGTTCGAATTATCGCCTGTGTTTATTTTGCTACATTGCCAATACATGGAATGAATTCTATCATTAAATCGGGTCCGTAGGAAAATATCATTTTAACTATAGAACATTATATCTATTTGATTACATGAGCATTATAAATGTAGAGTACGTCAGAACTTAACGTTTCTTAATATTGTGAAGGAAAAAAAAGCAATACAAGTTTAAAATAATTATTTAATCAAACATAAGAAACAATGGTAAATAGCTTACAATGAAGACAGAAGTCAATACTGTAGTATAAATCAGAAAATGCACCAGAAAATGTGTTCACAAATTTCAAATAAAAGTTAAAATTCCATAAATACTGTAGTGAATGGAGTATGGCACACATATAAGAACAGATGAATGAATGATTGCATCTAGGAAAGCTCTGTAAAAAGGAGCTTATTCTATTTTTAGAACGACTTTAAGAATAAATGGTTAGATTACAATATAATACTGCAACAATTTGAAATGACCAAAAGGAAATAAAGGTGACCAATATGAACATTTTTGGCAACATTAAAAATGAATATTGTGGAGGAATAACACTTGGCATTATCAGTTAAGAAAAGAGGTGCAAGGGCCACAACACTCACCAGAGCCACCACTATGGCCCTGCTCTTCATTATCGGTGGTTGTCCTCATATAGTCCTATTTAAAACATCAGTAGGTCATGGTGGTACCAACCGTACAACCGAGATCATAATGCAAACAAATTTGAATCTTTACTATGTGAGTATGCTCTATATGAATATGATCCTTTTAAATAACCCCATAAATTTCATATCTGGACATAGGTGAAAATTCTTCTTTTTTTTTGAAAGCTGTTGAAATAATTAACTCCCCTTGAAAGAGGGTGCAGCCCTTCATTTCATGAAAGTTGAATGCCTTTCACCAAAGGGTGGTTTTTGACAAATTTGATTGAAATTGGCCCCTAGTGGTGGAGAGGAAACAAATGTGAGAAGTTTATGACAACAGCAGACATCAGACAAATTTCAATTAGAAAAGTGCACATGAGCTTCTGGCACAGGTGAGCTAAAAAAAAAATTGTCATTTAAAAGAACAAAGTCAAGACAACCAGAACTAATCTAAAAGTTGCAACAAACAAAAATATTAGTTAATATAATGTATACTAGTGAGTAAAAATGTTACAAAATATGGTATAGTCATTTCAAAAGTTTCTGACAAATTACAGTATTCAATAAATTTTGTATATAATGTAGCTAATACTATTTTATGTACTTGACTGAACTATGGTCAACATTGTCATGTGTTGTTTTTTTAAATTTGTGAAGAGATTTAAATCTCCGTAGCAACTGTTCATGCAAGAGGATTTGAAATCTGGGCAGACTTTCAAGAAATGCCAAACACATATAAGTGTATGCAAAATATTAAAATATTTACATGTAACAAAACACTAATCAAATGAGCTAAAAAAAAATCCTGTCATTTAAAAAACACTCCAGAACTAATCTAAAAGTTGTAACAAACAAAAATACTACTTAATATACAAGTATACTAGTGAGTAAAAAAGTTACAAAATATGGTATAGTCATTTCAAGAGCTTCTGAAAAATGACAGTATTCAATATAATTTGTACATAATGTAGCTAATACTATTTTATGTACTTGACTGAACTATGGTCAACACTGTCATGTGTTGTTTTTTTTTAAATTGTGAAGAGAGTTACCTCTCCATAGCAACTGTTCATGCAAGAGGATTTGAAATCTGGGCAGACTTTCAAGAAATGCCAAACACATATAACTGTATGCAAAATATAAAATATTTAAATGTAACAAAACACTAATCAAATGAACTGAAAAATTGTCATTCAAAAAAACACTCCACAACTAATCTAAAAGTTGTAACAAACAAAAATACTACTTAATATACATGTATACTAGTGAGTAAAAAAGTTACAAAATATGGTATAGTCATTTCAAGAGCTTCTGACAAATGACAGTATTCAATATAATTTGTACATAATGTAGCTAATACTATTTTATGTACTTGACTGAACTATGGTCAACACTGTCATGTGTTTCTTTACTTAAATTTGTGAAGAGAGTTACCTCCCCATAGCAACTGTTCATGCATGAAGATTTGAAATCCAGGCAGACTTTCAAGAAATGCCAAACACATATAAACTCATAAAATATTTGCATGCAACAAAACACTAATCAAGTGAGCTATAAAAAAATTCTCATTTAAAAAACAAACACTCCAGAACTAATCTAAAAGTTGTAACAAACAAAAATACTACTTAATATACAAGTATACTAGTGAGTAAAAAAGTTACAAAATATGGTATAGTCATTTCAAGAGCTTCTGACAAATGACAGTATTCAATATAATTTGTACATAATGTAGCTAATACTATTTTATGTACTTGACTGAACTATGGTCAACACTGTCATTACTTCTTTATTTAAATTTGTGAAGAGAGTTACCTCTCCATAGCAACTGTTCATGCAAAAGGATTTGAAATCTGGGCAGACTTTCAAGAAATGCCAAACACATATAACTGTATGCAAAATATAAAATATTTACATGTAACAAAACATTTATCAAGTACAGTATTATCTAAATAATACTACATGTACTTCATAGTTACAGAAGACACTTAACTCAATATGTTAGAATACAGTTAACAATGTAACTGTTTTTGCCTGACAAATATTCAATCAATGAGAAATGTATACCATTAAAAACAAAGATCTTTCAAGTTAAGATACAATTTAGTTACAATGAAGATAAAAATATCAAAAACAGACATTTAATATGATATATATACAATGTGGACACTCAAAGAAATTGGGATGAAAATGAAGGAACACAAGTGTTATATCGACTAAGTAACCTAATACAACACCAGCTTTTAGATCACAATAAAAGGGCATCTAAGTTCCTTGGTAGTACAATTGAAATATGTAACAGAAGAAACTATTCAAAAAATTGTATGTGCCATGTCCAAATCAACCATACAGAAATGTTGATGACAACATTATCAAGGTAAATGGTGTAAAACAAATTATTACAGTGAAAGTATTTGTAAAAAAAAAGGCTAACAATATCACCTAAGACTAATGTTTTTCAATAAACATTGAGAGTCACATGTTCAACTACATGTTGCCAAATAAACTACATGTTGCTAAATAAACATTGATAAACATATGTTTAACTACATGTTGCTAAATAAACATTGATAGACACATGTTCAAATCACCATTATGAGACAGTCAATGTGAGAAACAGCAGCATACTGGCAAAGCATTAATTTTAACTTGCTTGAATTCTTGGTATTCAGTTTCTGTTTTGATCAATCATGATTCAGCATTCAATATAAGAAATGAAGAATTTCCAAAAATTTGGATAGAAATGTTTTGTATCTCTTTGTAGATACAGTCAAGTTTTTCTTTAGTACAGAATGTCTCTTTGATTAGCTTAAATGAGCTATATCTTTAAGGGGAATGTAAAATTGGAAGACATTTAAGTGTAAAGTATGGAAAACAATATTGACCAAATAAAGGAATGAATTTCTAAAAGTACACAGATGTTCCAATAAATATAAAAATGTCAAGAAAAGATCCATACAATAATATTTTTGTTACAATGTTTTAATTAAAGGGAGAAAAGGAAGACACACCAAAAAATAAATAAAATTAGGAAAACATAATTTTCATGTCACCATGAGAATTCATTTTTTTTAAACAGATAATTGTACATATTTCTGTACCTTATCGAATAATTATGTCTGGAAATGGAAGGAAAATTTCACGTGTTGTTATTTAAGGAATTATAATAGAATAACCATAATCAAAATAACAAGTACTAGCTGCAAACAATGTGGATGGGTTTTTTTTTATCATACATATGTACATTTCACATCGTTCATGATGATTTAAGCAGTAGAAAAGTCCTCCACATTTCCATTCAGTGTTTTGATTCTGCATTTAAATGGAATTTTTCCTGAAAGAGTTGTTTCAGCTGCATTTTGTTCACACTGAAGAGCCTTGGTGACTACGTTCAATGGTATATCAAGATGCTGAAAGTTTTCCCCTTCTTCAATCATAAGGGAAAATCCCAACTCATTCTTTTCATATGCAATGACACTGCCAACCAAAATGGATGGGGGAGCTTCACATTTCTAAAAAATGAAGTTTAATAATAGAGATGTTGGCATATTATTTTAATTATAGTTATGGCGCTGATTTTATAAGTAGTCATGTATAAAATGACAGTTTTTATTCTTTATTATCTTTGATATCGTCAACAAGGTTCATATATATTTAATTTCAAATATGAATTTTTATGAATTTAACCCTCTTTTTAGCTATTTTATTGTCAATTATTTGAACCTGTAATTAAATTCTTTTTGTTTTACAACAACATATTTACACTTGCAAATGTTTTCCCTTATTATATATAACACTATCTAAGCAAGTTGTATTTAATTTTGTGTAAAAACATGTTCGTCATGTGTCCTGAACTTCACTATTCAGTCACAAGGCTAAATAAAATTGAAATGATGGTTCTCAGGCCCATGCTCATCCGTTTTGAGGTAGCTGCATTCCAAATTTTATTGTATTTTTAATAAAATAAAAAGTTGGCAATGTGGAGACCAATCCTGGAAAAAAAGTTTTTCTCTTAGTACTCGAATATCGCTTCTGGTAGCCATTTTCAAAGAGACTAGGCTTCTTCATTTAAAATACATTAGAAGATATTGCCTACAATGTTCACACGTTGATAGGCAATGGATTATGCAAACCTATTTATCAGACATGGAAAGTATGGGAAGTATATCTATGAACAAAGATTTTTTTTTTTTTCGAATTTTATAGAAAATTCAGGTATGAAAAAAATACCTCCCTCATCTACTTGAGCACCAATAACATGATAAAAAGAAAAACCTCCCTCTCGCATCTGTATTGGAGAAAATTAGCCTGAGAACCAGAGAATTAAAATTTATTAGTCTAAGATTAACATAATTTCGGAGTGACGTTATGAGTGGTAGATAGTAGAAGTCCAGAATTTTTAATTCTTTATCATGGAAATTATCTTTTCAAGCATACAAGTTTTTATTTTTGACAATATAAAATACTGTGATGGAAATGGACAAATACAGCTGAAAATTCTAAGTGTCCAATCAGGCTGGTTCCAATTAACATTTACTAGCCTGACTCAAATTTTTATGTGTGTTAGGACTTTTTGTGCGCACCGAAATTTTAAACTACATTGCTTTTTCATTGACAATTATTCATCATGTGGAATATGGAATTTTAATGAATTGCTACAGCTTCAGCTGTGACAAACATTCATTAATGTCTAAGATATTTACAAATATGTTAATTTTTTTTTTTTACCTGTATTTGTGTTTTTGAAGTGGTTGACAAGGAAATTTCTTCCTGGAAATGGTTCACAACTACATTTGTGATTTGAAGGAAACTTCCTACACTACAAGTTGCAGTCATTTCTCTCCAGAGACTGACTTTCACTTCATCTGTGTCATCCTTAATTTTTATGTTTTGGACAGCAACATCCTGCCCCTTCACTTGAACTGTCCTCACCAGTTCCTCCTAAAAATTCAATATATCATGAACAAAGTAATGCATAAATTAAAATAGCCATATTATTGAAAAAACTCTACATAAATTTTGGCAACTTACTGAAGTGACTCTTCCTTTAACACTGATCAATGTTTTCACCGGAGAGATCTTGGCAGCTTTTACGCTGATGGTTTCAGCAGGTGGAGGATGACTAATCATTTTGGCTTCGTCAATGATGTTTTGAGGGACATCAAGACTGGAAGTTCTCATGATCTTACTGACCTTCGTTAAGACGACAACTGGCTCAGGGTCCAATTTGAAGACATAGTTTGTCAGCATCACAGTGTCAGAAACTTTCAGGCTGGGTAGCTTGTCAATGTCATACAATATTACTTTCACTACAGAGTCCCTGTCTGCAACACCTATTACAACACTCTCTTTCTTCTGTCCTGCAGATGTTGTATAACTGCTACGTGTTCCAACACCACAGACTTTCACCTTTAGAGGGTTTGAGTATGGTTTGGGTTTTGACCCCTTCAGTTTACCAATCGTGAACATCTGAAAAGAAAACAAATGAATTCAATGAAAAAATAAAACATCAAAATGCTTGAAAATCATGTTTTAAGAGAATTTACATAATTATTGATAAATTCTTCATTTTGGCCCACAGGATTATTATATAATTGGAAAAAAAAGAAGGGTGGAGGGGTCAAAGGGGAAAGAAAAACAAATTTAACTTACCTAGGGGTAAAATTTGTTTTTAACGGTTAATCAAGCAAAGTAACTTGTATGAATAATATATTTAACAATTCAATATTGTCTAATGAATGGATATTTCTCATAAGGAGCTTCTGGTATGATAACTATGATATGTTTCTGTATATTAGAAAACTTGAGCATTTGCCAATCTTATCATATGAGAACACTATACAGTATTTCATTTCAAAGAAACATAAAGGGGTTTATGATCAGAATAGTATGTTTCTAGTGTGCCCCAAGAAATAAGCTGATCAAGTGGAATATTTGTGTAAATATGATCAATCACAGAACTATAGTCAGTAGTAACATCTGTGGGCAAATATCTAAGACCAAAATTTTCTAACATAAAAGACTGAATCTGTTCAGTTGCCTGTACATCAATGTTGAAATCCCCTATTATCATATGAGGATTTTCCAGCAAATCAGAGCCAAGTAGGCTTTTTAGAATTTCCTGTGCACATGAAGTGGAAGTTTTGGGTGGCAAATGTAGGCACTTTAAAGTAATCCATCTTTTTCTCAAAGCAACATCAGCTGAAAGTATCTGTGTAGATCCATACATGTTTTTCTGTAAATTCTGGATCAAGACACCATTCTTCACATAAATGGCCAATCCATATACTGGTCTTTGCAGATCTTGACAAGGGTAATCAAAACGATGCAACTGAAAACCTGGCAATGAAAAATGTTCATTCTTGTCCGATTCAATGAAACGTGTTTCAGCCACTGTAATTATTTCAGAAAAAAGTAGATTAAAGTCTTTTTCCAAATCAATAAAATGACAGTGGAGATTGATTGATTGATTGTTATTGTTTTACGCCGAGTCGGCAATATTTCAGCCATATTTCGGCGGTAGGAATTATAATACTGTATGAACGGTTTTGAAAGTTTTTGGGTTTCTCTGGCGGCCCCCAATGAGCCTACTCTTTTTCGAAAACCATAGAAACGATTTTTAGCGTGCCAAGGAGGTTGTTATCCTTGACACGGGGCACCGTTTTACGTCCCATCCGACGGACTTGGAATTTAAAAAATAAAAACAGTTAAATTGAAAATTACAAAAATGCTAATAAAAATATATACATTTAAATCTTATTGTAAAAATCAGTTTCTTGCAAGTATTGCAAAATTGCACTAGGGCTCACATTTGCAAAAAGATCATGCATCGTTTGCACACCATTAAAATACCTATTTCGAACAGGTGTAAAATCAGAACATTCTAAAAGTATATGATTCATAGTTATTGCACAGTCACAAGGGATACATTCCGGTTGTTCTTCCCCGTTCAGTAAATATGAATGTGTAAACCTGGAATGTCCAATTCTTTTTCTTGAAATAATGACTTCGTCTTGACGTTTCAGGCCAAAGTCAGGTGATTGATTAACTTTGTTTTGTATGGTATACAGTTTATTATTATCACAAAAATCCCAAAATATTTGCCAAAGAGAATTTACGTAAAGTTTCACTAAGTACTTAAGATCAGTGTAAGGAATTTTAAAAGGTACAATTTCATATTGAAGAGCAGTTTTTGCAGAACTATCAGCCTTGTTATTACCTGGAATACCATAATGACTCGGTATCCAACAAAATTTGACATTTTTACCTTGTTTAGTGAGATGATAAAACTTATTTAATATATCCAAAATGTATGGATGATCAGTGTTCATATTGTGTATGGATTGTAAACATGAAAGCGAGTCTGAAAATATTGTAAAAGAGTTTTTACTAGAAGTTTTTATATATTCAAAAGCAAGTTGAATAGCTTTTGCTTCAGCTGTAAAAATCGTTGCTTCGTTTGGAAGTCGTACAGAAAAAACATTATTATTGACCACTGCAGCGGCAGCAACCCTGCCTTTGTCCTTTGAACCATCTGTGTAAATTTGTATTGTAGGATGTATAGATTGCTTTATTTCGGCTAATTTCTGTTGAAAAACGAGAGGGTTTGTTTCTGATTTCTTTAGTTCGGATAGGGATTTATTAACTATTGGTTGAATTAATTTCCAAGGTGGTATTTCAGAAAGAGTAGTAGGTTTTACTATATCTAATGGTAATTCAGAATCTCTAATATGATTTTTAAATCGTAGACAGATTGGTTTTATGCATTTCTTGTTTTTGTCATATAAATTTGCATGCTGTGGATGGAAAACACAGTCATAGGCAGGATTGTCAGTGTTCGCCTTTAATTTAATTATGTATTGTAAAGCAAGTTTAATTCTTCTTAAGTCCAGGGGTGGCTCATTTGCTTCCACATATAAACTATCTTTTGGAGTAGTTCTGTAAGTGGAGAGATCTGATGTTAAGAAACAGAATTCTTGCAGCAGCATTAGCATGATTTTCAAGATATTCATAACACAAGCTGATTTTTGAATCATTTCTGAGTCGATCCATCTCTTCGAGGACAGCTGTTGAAACTGATATCTTTTTTTCATTCAAGTCTAAAATATGCAGTTTGTCCATGTTTGTGACTCTGCTCAAACCAACATAATGTATATGATCCATCTTCCTTGTTCCACAGTGAACAACAGCACTCTGTAATGTAGAACCTTGAGATTTGTGTATAGTTTTTGCTGCTGCAAGTTGCAAAGGAAATTGTCTCCTTTTCACCTGATAGGTTCCATTGAACTGTACCTTTAGCATTCTAGTTATTTCTAAAATGGGAGTCCAACTTTTTTCAATACCTGAATGGTAAAATCTTGCATATTCAATTCGCATTTTCTGTCCAATGCGCACGTCTTCAAATTCAACCCATATTATACTGACTCTGCAAGATCCTTCCACAAGATATTCAAAATGTTTTATAATACAGGAGGATCCATTTGTTACACCATCCTGAACACTCACATTGTTTGTAATTTCAGCAGGAACACCCAAAACTAGCTTTAACTTGCTAGCTAACCCCATGGTTTTTGAGCTGTCATCTGGAACTCGCATTAATATTTTTGATTGCAAATCAGGATTTGTTGAACCTATAACCCAATCTATGGCTTCAACAACAATCTTTAAATGTTCTTCTGCAGCATTAAATACAGAGCAATTGAATATTTCCACTTCTTTCCTAGTTGTAAACAAATGAGGTACACTTTTGTACTCTGGCATTTCCACTGTCATGTTTTTTTTCAATTTTTCAATATCCTGATCTGTATGGTAACCTTCTCTCAACCTATTTAGCAATTCTGCAAAAATTTTATCATCCCTCTGTCTCATGATTTGTGTCAATTCAAACATTTTAAAATTATCTTTCCACAAATTTGCAGCAATGGGCCCATAATCAACACATGGTTGAGAGAAAATCAGTCTATCCATCACTGGTTTTAATTGAAAAAGGTCACCCACAGCAATAATGCTTATACCTCCAAATGGTTCCCTGACTCCTTTTATTTCTTGTAACCTCAGGTTTATGAAATTAAACATGCCACATCCAACCATTGATATTTCATCAATAAAAATAACTTTTAAGTGCAAATACTTTGTGCGAAAGGAGCTTAGCTGCTGTATATCCAATGGTTTGTACTTGAATCCTTGTCCTACAGGTAAACAGAAAGCTGAATGTATAGTTGATCCATTTATGTTATGAGCTGCTTTTCCTGTGGGGGCACATAGCAAGACATGCAAATTATCTGGTGAATTGTGCAACTGGTGTGAGAAGTATTTGAACAAGGCTTGATATAAAGCTTTTGTGACAACACTTTTTCCAACACCAGCTCCTCCACTGAGAAATGCAAATAATGGTTCAGAACAAGTTTTCAATCTGTGCAACACATGGTACATAAATTGTTTTTGCTGTTCATTTAATCCTCTCATCATTTCTCTGTAAGCACAATCTTCAAGTTCTCCCCACTGAGTAAGATCTTCTTCCACCTGCTTTCTAGTGATACCAAGGTCTAATCCAACATCATACACTGGGGCATTTTGTCCAGGATCAAAGCAACCATATTGATGAGATATTGTTTCTCCTAAGTTTCTGTCAATTTCTTCTTGATGTTCATTTTCAGGTGCAACATTACTCATACACACTTCATCTGCAATATTGTTTAGACATGCCTGTTCAACATCATGAAGAAGTTCTTGATTGTGTTCATATTCTGCTCTCTTCTTTTGAATAAAGCTATATCTTGCCATGTAACTCTCTTCAAAAGAACCAAAATTCTTTATCAAATCCTTCTCCTCATTTCGCCAATGAGTAAAAAGCATTAGAAGTTCTCTGTAAAATTTCTCAGAATCAGTTTCAATATCAAAATGAACCCAACGCAAAATACATGATTTCTTCCTTCGTACAATTTCTGTGCCATTCTTAAAAACATAGCTATGCTGAAAAACATCATCTTCCAAGGAAGACATAATGTCATCTGAAGTGTCTTCAACATACTCAGTTTCTGGCAAATCATGGTTAATCTGGGCCTCATTTTCGGTCTTCTTCGCTTTGTACTTTACAGAAAATTTCGAGATGAAATCAGCAAGGCACATATTTTCAATATCTTTTGGTCTCTGTTGATAAAGTCGAACAATGTTGTTCGACTCAATATCAGTTCTGTCCTCTTTCATTTCTTCTAAAATATGTCTTGGTTTCAACATAACAACTCTGTCTTCAGGGGGATGGGTATCAATGAACATAAATGATCTTGAAGTTCTTCGCAGAGGCATTTGTAATACAAGGTAAGCAGCCTCTTGAGCACCTACTTCCACGTGAGTCAAGAATTGGTTTCCAATTCGTCTTACTTGCTGACGTATGTCAGAATCCAAACGCTTCGCTTCTTCACAAGCTTGATGTAGTAAACTGGACATACCCCTCTGTCCTTTGGAAACATAAGAAACTATATAAGCAGCACAAGCATAAGGATCTAAAATGAACTGCATGTCCATGTTAGCTAACCAACTTTTAAGCAGTATGGCATTATAGGCATTGACTCTACTTTCACTGGGATTACTCTTTAGGAAAATTTTCTTCTGACTAATAGATGACCTAACTGCCAGTATGTATGTCTCTAAATTCATATCAAGTTTGCTCAAAAAACTGTCAAAGGTGAAGTTCCAATCTCTGTTTTCAGTGGAATCAAGAAATGTACATACTCTTTGATAATCTTTCTGGGCTGCTGCTACTTGATCTTTGTTTTCAAGTGGACATAAAACCGTTGTGTACGGCATTGGAGGAATTGGAAAATTAAATCGACAAATAGGTTTATTTCTTTTCATGCAGGTTCTAGCATGCCTGTGAGTCTGATAATTAATGAGAAATGACTCAACTTGTTCTTTTCTGCATGTCAAATATTTGTCAACAAATTCTGAAATTTCTTCAATTGTATTTGACTCTGTGGATGGTGCATTTTTGATCCAAAGAAGCATATGAACATGTGGTGAACCCCTCTGTTGAAACTCTATTCTATAAAAGAAATCCACAATTTCTCCAACAGGGTGTGTGGCATTACTTAAGATTTCATGGTCAAACCTTTGAAACCTGTAGTCAAAATAGCGTGCACATGTAACAGGATCAGCTTTGATGAGTTTGCATTTTTCTTCCCATGACATTTTTAAAACATCTTCCTCTGTATATTCAACCTTATTGATTAATTTCCCAAGTGTTATAAGCAAAGGAGTCCATTTAGTCTCAGCTGCTGAAAAAGAACAAAACCAAGTAGGAAGACCCAGTTGCCTAATCATACCAAATACGTCTTTCTTGGCCTTCTCCCAATATGGTGGAGATCCTCGGAGATTACGCAAAACATGGTATCCCTCATTCAATCGTATTATTGAATCAGCTGTGCACGAATCCAATATCTGAGCAACTGTAAATTTCTTTCCCTTTAATTTGCACTTTCTGACAGCTAACGAGACTTTGTCTTGAATTTGCTTAATTTGCAATTTTTTCATTTTGAAGAAGATATTTGGAACACAGGTGGCACATCTCCTATCTACATTCCTTAGTTCCCATTTACATAGTGTACTATAATGCAAAGGAATTTTTCTGTCTTTGTTATCAGGTCTAACCTGGCCACAGTATATTGTTGGAAAAGCCAGGAATTCAGAATTAATGTCTTTAAACACACTTATTGGACTGTTGTGTTCTCCAGGTGCCACATTCAAAACCTCATTAAATTCACGAAAGTCTATAGGTTGCATTACTTTGTCTGTGTTTCCTGTTGCTCTTTCATCAATATTTTCTTCTGTCCATTTTTCTACAACATCCGATTCAGAGTTCACTGTATTATTTTCCTCGATGATGTTTTCGTTGTCACAAGAAATTTCATTTTCTTCAGTTGAATAATCAGTAAACCAGCTATCATTTATTTCAATGCCCTCTTTTTTGAACAATTCACTATTATCAACTAGCCATTTTGCTGCATTCAAAACTTTATTAGGGCGAATTCTTTCAAAAGCTACAGAATGTTTATAATTCAAACTGCGTTTGAATTTCAGTGCAATTGTTTCATCCTCTGTCAGCATTCTTGGTAACTTGTTCACTGTTGACATCACATCTGCAGGGACATTTACAACATTTCCACTTATGCTCAACTGTCCACCCCTGGGCTTTTCTCTCAACTGCATGAATGGAATCCTTGGTGCAACCAAGCGTTCTTCTAAAGATGATAATTCAAGTTCTGGGGGTTTTGGTGGAAAACCCAGTGAATTCATTATTGAACATGGTGGAATTCGGTTTTCTTTAAGATGTTGATAACAAGTTCTACATACCAAATCATCATTTTTTATCTGACACTTTTGAAGCATTGTTGCAGAAATTTTGGATGCTTTTTGGACACTTTCTTTGAACCAAGTTTGGGTGCAACACCTACACACATAATCTGGACCAGATAAAACGCTTTTATGAAACTTCGCAATTAGTGCAACCTCAGTCTCATTATGCTCAATAGCATGATCACGAGCATGTTGTATTTGTTCAAAGTCTGTATGACCACAAATGTCACATATATTCAGATCAAATAAATTTGTCTTGACTTTTGCCAGACATACAGCATTCTCTTGTCTTGTAAAGTGTGCACGATCTTGCACAATAAAACCATGTATCTGATACAAGTCAAACTGAACACTTTCTTGACAATTAAATATTTGTCTGATCAATTTATTTACACCTGAGAATGTATTTACAGTGAATATAACTGCATTTCCATCAGAATTTGGTTTCCCAGAAGAATCTCTTGCATGTGGATCAAACACATGGAAGTAGGGATCAGAATACAGAATAGACACAGCAGCATCTTTGCATATAAATATACCCGCTTCTGTTGATCCATAAAAACATGAAGCCATAGCAGACTCCAGTGACACAAAAGGGCCATTTTCCACAAAAGATTCACAAAGATTTCCCGAGAATGTTGAACCCACTGAGCATCGCAACAAAGTTTTCTCAAAACAGAAGTAACTTGGTAAATCATTCGGCTGTAAATATGAATGGGTACAATACTGACGAACATGCCGATACACCTCATCCCCATTTCGTAAAATAAAATCTATATCCTCTGAGCTCCATTCTTTAACTTCACTTACACTGATATACTTGTACAAAATACTAACTATAGCATTTGAAACACATTGCCTCCCTCTACTCCTTTCCGAGAATGTATCAGATCCCTGGTGCAAACTACCAAACACACACTTCTCAATATCAGTGGTACTAACACAAGACCGTGCTTTGTCATTGTTTTTTCTTTTCTTCGTTTGACTGGAACATGAGGACGATACATATCTTTTGGGCATACTTTTTTTTTTTTAGACAAAATGATTGTTAACAGAATTTTTGTACTCAATATTGCTGTTGAATATATCTTTTTTTATCTTCATACTCCATGGGTGTTTTTTTTTTCATTCCACAACTTTAAATTTCATCTCCAGAAAATTTCATCTCTCAGTAATGATACTTGGATGCACAACTCCATGGGTTTTTTTTCACAAAAATTCCACAATCCAAAATTGAAATCATCATCTCTTGGAGTCATTCAACTCTTGATAGAATGCTTTTAAAACCAATATCACTATTTTTCGATAACATCTTTTGCAATATTATAAATAGGCTACTGGCAGGGGGCAATGATGATTGAATCCAATTATAAATAATTTACTCTTTGCGATTCTGATTTGATACAAATTTCAAAGTGATATAAACAGATGGAGAATTGTTTCAATTGATATAAAAGAATTGAATCTATTTTGAATATGAAAAAACTGAAGGCACTACAGCTAAAATAAAAATAATTAAAAAAAAAAAATGAACTAGACCTGCAGCCAAAAATAAAAATTGAAAAGAGGTCTAGGCTTTCTCGCAGATTTCGAAGAAAATTACCTAATCAACATTTTATTGGTGAACTTATAAACCATATCAACACATGTATTCATAAGTGAATCCCTGTACTTGGTTTAATAAAACAACTAATACATTTTTTGTTTATTAACAACGTATAAGATCTACTACCACACAGACAGGAATGTTGAGATGTATATATAACGACACAACTTGGTCCAGCAATTTTCAAGTTCAGTACATGTTATATATACTTGACCCACTGAATGCCAAATTTCCTCTTGGAAAGGGCTAAAAACTCATTATATCAACTAAAATCAGTTCTGCTTTTCCTTAAGTTAATTCATCTGAAAATCTTGCACAAGGACTATGCTCTCGTGCATCACGTACATAGTGTAGCTGATGAAGAATTGTATGTCTACCTTGTTTTCTTCCTCACATGATGCTTAGTTTTACTTATAAACCACATCAATACATGTATTCATATGTGAATCCCTGTACTTGGTTTAATAAAAAATCAAATACATTTTTATATTAACAACTTACAAGATCTACTATGACACAGACAGGAATGTTGAGATGTATATAATTATAACACAACTTGGTCATCCAGCAGTTTTCCAAAACCAGTATGTGTCATATATACACACTGAATGCCAAATCTCCTCTTGGAAAGGGCTACAAACTCATTATATCAACCAAAATCAGTTCTGCTTCGTCTCAAGTTAATTCATCTTAAAATCTTGCACAGGGAATATGCTCTCGTGCATCACGATTGTGTGATTTTACCTTGTTTTCTTCCTCACATGACGCATATGTATTTTCAGAGTTATAAAATAACCTCCCAAAAAAAACAAAAATAACACACAACAAATGTAAATTCTGCTTCAGCTTCTAATATGAACCTTGCGCTATACGCTAACGGTTAAAATTCCTGACTTTAAAAAATAGTTCGGATTTGTCAGACTGCTCTAAGAACCTACATTAATGTGTATTTCATATATCATATGCTTATAAATTTTAAGCCTCTGCATTAAAACAACAAGAAAAACACACAAAAATCTTACTATAGTAATTTACCTTTCTCTTTTCAGCACTAAACAACTTCTCTTTGCAGCGTTTGTCTCTTTCGTCTTTGTCTTCGATGTAAACAACTCGCGTATGAAAATATTAGCGTATGGAAATTCAATATTAAACAAATTTCACTCAATGATATTCAAATAAATGTTTTATTCTTTCATTTTAAAAGTATTAGCAAATATACATTGCTGAAAATTTCGAATATTGATATATTTAAAAATATGGAAAATAATACTTGAGAACTACTTTTTACTACGCGGCAGACAATGCAAAGAGGTTTCGCGCCACTGTGTCAGGTCTTTGTGCAGAGTTGTCGTTCGTATCTCTTTCAATGTTTATAGATGACGCTTCACTACAAATGAGGTCCGTTACGAAAACTTTTTGGGTTCTTTATCATTTAGTATTACTTTGAACGAAATCTAATCTTCAAAATAAGATTAATTCATCATTACATTTACTTACATTTCAAATTATTAAAATTAGATCATTCAGAAGAAAATGACATGAACTATTTTGTGGCGGATGTGTATACATGTTTGTGTTGAATATCACAGAAGTAAATTGGTCGACACAGAAGCCCCACTTTCGGCCACTATATAATCAATACAAATTACTGCGCACGAAAAGCCCGTGATGACTAGGGGAGATTGAACATAGTTCAACTCCCAATAAAAAGATGATAGTTGATTGGAATATAATAATGCATGTGCATTTGTTTCTTGTGTATCTCCCTCTCCCTCTCTCTATATATAAATATTACTTAATGTTATGGTTGTTGCTCAAGAATACCCAGGTCCCTGTAACTTTGTAAATCAAAATGAAATTTACTGTAAGAAATTTCACATACTCTGTACTTGCCGTAATATGTTTTTTAATAATTCATTTTTTTTTTTAGATTCGGCTTCAGTGGTGCTTAGATTCACTTAATCGTAAGGACGACTTTAGAGATGTGATTTTTGTTGATGAGAGCACTGTTGAAATGTCTGCAAATGGGAGGCTTTTCTTTCATCAGGAGGGCTCGAAAATCCAAAAGAAATGTTCCAGAAAACCCAAACATGCTTATAAGGTGTGATAATCTGATAAATAAATCATATTTTACACTAAAAATATATATTATTTCTTTAAAATTAAATGTCCCTTTTTCAAAACAGAAAGAAGCACATAATCTGTTTCTCTTTTATCAGATGGTAATAATGTTGAAGTTACAGTCAAAATACTCCTTTCCCATTCTGTAATTTACATATTACATCAATGTATTTTCCAAGAAAAGGGAAATAGGAACATTTCAAATTCATATATAATGACATGTATTTTAGGTCCACGTATGGGCAGGCATTTCCTACCATGGACGAACAAACATCTGTATTTTTAATGGAGTCATGGACTCTCTGATTTACCAGGGGATATTGCAACAGAATTTGCTGCCTTTAGTGGAATACAAATTTCCTAATGGGTATCGATTGTACCAGGTGAGAGTTTACTTATCATTTCAAGTATGTTACTTTAACAATGCAACTATAGAAAATAAACCCTGTATTTTAATTGTGATTTATTTTGTAGTATTAAAGATTTTGTTATGTTTATAGCATGAATTGGATGTTTTTCATGTAATAAAGGCTAACAGTATATAGACGTAATAGATGTCCAGTATGCTATGATTTGCACTTAAATTTGAATATCTTTGTTATCATAGGATAATGACAGCAAACACACATCGAAGTCAACTAAGGAATGGATGGCAGAAAAAGGAATGTTGGATAAAGTAATGAAGACTCCAGCCTCTTCGCCAGACTTAAACCCCATCGAGAATGTGTGGGCTTCTATGAAGTATCACCTGCAAACAGTGACAAAGCCAAGAACAAAGGATCAGCTTGTTCAAGGAATTCGAAGTTTCTGGGAGTCGCTCTCCACAAGACAGTGTTCTAGGTATATAGACCACATCCATAAAGTCATACCATTTGTTGTCCTCAATGATGGTGAAGCCTCAGGATTTTGACATTGTCATTGACTGATATTGTGACTGAATTTTTTGTGTCATACTTTGTTAATGTGATATATGGTGATATATGGTCATGCCATTTGTTGTCCTCAATGATGGTGAAGCCTTGGGATTTTGACATTGTCATTGACTACCGTAATTGTGACTAAATGTTTTGCGTCTTACTTTGTTGAATTTTGTTAATGTGATATATTACATTTTCAGATCATCATTGTATTCAATGTATTGTCAATTACTGTAGTTTACAAAAGTCAGAACTCTTGTAAGCATTTTTCATTTCATGTTTTTGTTCAAGATAACATTGATTTTCCATTCATGTTTGGTTTGAGTACTCCATACTTTTGAAAAACACTTCCAATTTATTAAATTTTTAGTAATGATTTATTTTTAAAATTCAGTTTTTTGTTTACCATAAATTTCATCTTACTCCCTTTGAACACCAAGTCATCAAAACGGTTATTAAAATATTCTCTAGAATTACAGTTGTTTGGTGTTTGAAACATATTTTTTATCTTAGCTGATGTCTTTGATACAATTTAGATTGTACTGTATATAGACACAATATTTATACATAAATGTTGAAAAATTCTACTTAGTTATGTATTTTCTACTGTTAACATGGTAAACTAGCACATATCCATTGTGCTACATGGGTCCTCTTCTCAGGATTTAATATGGCTAAATATTCCTTCTTGATTGATTTTAAGAATGTCTCTGTTTTAATACCAAGATTATTTAGATGGAAACAGTAATTTAATTGGCACAAAACTTTCAATATGAAATGGAAACCAATACCTTGGGGTTAAAATTTCAGAAGATTCTCAGGAACAAGTACCACATGGTATTCAATAGAGCCTCTGGATCTTAAGTTATAATAAACAAGAGGCCCATGGGCCACATTGCTTACCGGAGCACATTGGCTAGGTAAAAGCATAACTCAGTTCAGTATTGAAAAGTTACCGGGGGGGGGGGGGATCCCCCATTGTGGACCCATCTATCCCTGGGGGTCATCAATTAAACAAACTTGAATCTACACTAGCTGATGATGCTTCCATATCAATATGACTGATCACACCTTTGTTGTACTTGAGAAGAAGATTTCAAATTTTCCCATGTAAAATTTTGATTCCCACCCTACCCCCGGGGTCATGATTTGTACAAATTTGAATCTACACTATGTAATGAAGGTTTCACATAAGTTTAAACATTTCTGGCCTAATGGTTCTGTAGAAGATTTTTGAAAGATGACACAAAATTTTCACCAATTCTTTATTATCTCCCCTTGAAAGAGGGTGTTACCCTTTATTTTAATTACCTTGAAACCCCTTAGCCAAGAGATGCTTTGTATCAACTCTGGTTAAAATCAGCCCATTGGTTCTTGAGAAGAAGTCAATAATGTGAAAAGTTTACAGACAGACGCCAGACAAAATATAATCAGAAAAACTCTATCGAGTTTTCAGCTCAGGTTAGCTAAAAAGTCATCAGATCACCAACACATTTTGAAGTAGATTTATATTGTTGTCTGGTTTCTAACAGAGATGGTCTTCATCAGAATACAAATTGTCAAGTTGGTCAAAAAGGAGAGACATAAAACCTTAGGAGGTCAAGCAGAAGTTGTACTTGTGTACAATTTTAATTCATCTTAGATGCAAAGTTAAATATGGTAGTAGGGACTATAGCAACAGGAATATAAAATTTATTACCTTGGTACATGTATCAATTATTTTTATGATCTTTTTTTTTATTTAGTTCAAATGCAATATCCTACTATACGGTGTAAGACACTGTAATTAATTATAAACAAAGCTAGCAGACAAAATCCAGCATCTGCAATCACAGAAACTGATATGAATGAATTTGTTGTGTACAAGTAACTACATTGCATAAAACGGAATGAAATTGTTTCAAATTCAATTCATGAATAGAGAACTTTTATGCAGAAAAAAAATGCATGCATGAAAAGTGAATTAGGAAATTTATTCATTAAATAATAAATAAAATATGATTAATAAATACAGTTTGACAGCATGAGATATAGCATAGAGTCCATTTTTTTTAGTTCTACTCTGTTGTACAATATACAAGATAATACAAGTCCCTGGGACTAAGATTGAGGTCATTGTAAGATTTCAAACACTCTCAAGTTTCACTTTTGAAGTTAACGGCTAAGTGAGCGAATTCCATTGTTGATGCTGCTCACAGCTTTCGTAAATTCCTTGTAGCTTGTTCCACAGCATTCAATGTATGCGTGCTTGAGGCATTTGCTACGCCGAGGTGAAATTGGGGGTCGTCCTTTGCGTCCAAAGAAATTCTTCCCTCGCAACTCATGGTCATGAAACAGCTTCCTGGTCAAAAGCCACAGAAAATTTCCATCTGAACAAGCACTAGTTTGGACATCGGCAAGGATATCCCGTCTCATTCTAAACTGGACTTCCCCTGGCACAACTTTACTAACATCTTTGATTTCAATAATTGGTTCCAATGGCTTGTTTTCCAGGGTAAGAACCTTGTCTTCACTAACATGCTTTCTGTTGCTGACTCTGTGGGTGACGTCCATCAGTGGAGCACGAACTTCGCGATCTGGAGCACTGGGTTGTTCTCCAGTTTCTCTAGGTTGCTCCTCTTCTGTCTCGACATCTTCATTTACTTCAAATAAGGCCTTTTTTGCTGGAGGAGAAGAATCACAGTGATCATACTCTTCTTCCCTCATTACTGCTACAGTGGAAATTACTGGTGATGTTTTTTTTTCTTCCCTTATAGGCAACTCCAGAATTGAAGACTCCTCAACTGGAACAATTGTTGCTGTTGGCATGCCTGGTTGAGGTGTCGAGGTGTTTGCTGTCACCCATCGTACAATTTCACTAACGTTGTTGACTCTCATAGAATTGTCTATTGCTCCACGTAGAAGGCTCAAAATCTCGTCAAGCTTAAGGTTCACAGCAGTCAAATCCTGGGCCTCTGTTTGCATGTTGTTATCAGTTTGGGTAGATATTTCTCTGACTTGGTACATGTCTCTAGAGTCATTATCCATTTGGGTGGCTTTGTGATGACACTTTTTGTTGCTGGAAAGAAGGTCTACAATTTCTTGCTCATCTTGGATCACCACAACTTTTTCTGTTTGAGATGAGGTGCAGATTATGTTCTGTTTGAAATAGTTCATTTGGAGTTCAACAACTTCAGCCTCATCTGTACTTAATTCCTGAAGATAGCATGGAGCACGCAGTGGACTGGCATTGTTTGACTGATTCTCAGCAGATCCTTCATACAGAATGGTAATCTTTCTCACATTGGAGCCCTAAAACAAGTTTTATACATTGTTAATATCATCATCAGAGAAATTAACAAGAGGCCCATGGGCCATAACGCTTACATTTCTCACTTTGGCCCTTCCGTTCTCTATCAGATTTTTTTGATATATTCCTATGTTACATGTAAACTAGTCCCAGTTGTATCGGGAACTGTTATAGATGTTCCACAAACACTCAACCACTCCCTTGTGGGCCCCATTTCCTACAGGTTTCATTAAATTAGGCAGTTCTTTTGTGTAATAAATCTACACTTTATTATCAAAAGTATTTAATAGAAAAACAATGCTGGTATAGTTTTTGAGTGTTATCCAATCAGATTTCAGAGCAAGTTCATGCCCATGGTTTCTAAATATTTCACATATTCCTCATAAAGAGATTCACAATAAATACTTATGTAAGAAATCTCAAACATTTTCGTTGAAAACTATGAGATATAGCCATATAAGTATAAGCCAATCAGATTTTGTTTGGGAAACAAAGTTAAAATCACACAATGCAGCCCCACTCTTCTCTAGGTGTCATGATTTTAACAAACTTGAATGTACACTACATAAGGAATTTTCCATATAAATATGACTTTTCAAAGACTTGCTGTTCTTGAGAAGAAGAGTTTTAAAGATCTTTCCTAAGTATTCCAATTTTAAAACTGTGATCACTCTTTATAGTCATATCCCCCCCCCCCCTCCCCAGATTTTTTTTCCATTTACTCCATGTAAAAATTTGAACACCTATTGTTGAACTTCCAAAAAAATTTTGCCAATGTACATGTATAGAATACCATAGGAAAAACTACATTTGCTTAAAACCTCTGATGATTTCATTTTTTTTCTTTCTTCTGCTTGTTAAGGATTTCTGTTTGGCTCTACCCCTCCCCCCTCCTCCCCTTTTATAAAGAATTTAGTGAATATATAAATAGGATACTAAAAAAAACATAAGCTACCTTATGCTTGTACCCCTTCTATAATAATGTTCTGATTTTTTTTTTTTTTTGCTTGTCAAGGAAATTTAGCTTGGGAGTACCCACCTCCCACACAATTGCAAAAGTTTGGTTGTGTATACTGAAACTGCAAAATCAGTCAACTCTATCTACACTACAAGGGGTGCTTGCATATCAGTTGAACTAATAAAAGTGTAGTTTATATATGATTTAGAATTGTTACTTCTAGTTGGGGATAAAAATCAGTGGTGTTCTAGCCCCCTCCAATAATTTTTAGTAGAATAACCCTAATACCACTTAGAAATGCTAACACATCAATTTCAGTATCTACAGTTTTGTTTTATCATTAAGACTTTTAATATATTAAATATATTAAATGTTAATATATATTTTCCTACTGGTACATGAAAATTGAGAATTTTAATAAGGAAGTTTGAGCAAATTCGAATCTGCATTTTGTAAATTGCATTGATCATGTTGATTATGCCTTACCTTTCGTTCTTTGGCATTGTTTCTTTCTGGTTCCTTAGGCAGATTAACTTCTTCACTCTACAATCATCAAAATAAGATTTAAGTTTTTTTTTTATCAAAACAACTTCAAATCATAAATGAAGATTAGCAAGTCATTTTAAAGATTTTTGTGATATTATGGATGGTTGTTTATAACTCTTATTTGTTTTATACTTTTTATCAATCAAGTTTTCTAACTTGACGACAAAAATTGGGTAAAGATGTACACCACAGTGAGGAGATAACTCTTGAAACTTCATTCACCATTTAATATAATTGGTAATGTTTTATGCAAATTAGGAGCAAACTGATGAGCAATACAATTTGGCTGAGAATCCCTAAGAATCTTGATAAAATTTACATACTGGTTCTTCAGGCTCCTCCTCTCTGTTCTGGTTGATGTCAGATGTTGAGGGAATTATGTCTTCCTACAAAATTAAGTTATGGGTATTATAAATGCTTGTATATCAGATAATATATTTGCTTAACTGGAAAGATTCTGTCTATAAATACTTCTTGATGTGTTTAAGAAATGTATGGTAAAATAATTTGGCATTGTTGATTTTTAGAACAGTTAGTTCTAGGACTTTAATACTTTAAATGTGTATTCCTAATGATAAGACATTTCCTCAGGCCATCATTAAGATATCTTTGTTTTCATTAACCCGACCCTAAAATCTCAAGTCGGGTAGGTAGGTAGGTAAATTATTATTATTTTTTTTCTGACAGCAGTTTTGAAAATACATTTTGAAAAATTGAATATCTTTATAAATAAGAAAGAACAAAGGAAACCGATTTTTAAACCGAATATCATACAAATGAAGCAACATGTATGGTAAATTAATTTACAAATATTATTCATTTGAACTTGTGAAATATCTCAGGCCAGCGTACATTTTTTGAAATCGAATACTTACAAAAAGATTTGCAAATACTCAACCATCGGACATCCGAGTATATTTTTCAAACCTACTATCATCTTAGGGTACTTACACAGACAAAATGTCAATGGCCTCGCGTGGCGCAGTGATTCTAATGTTTCGTTTTGGAGTCATGACGTAATTCAGGAGCTTACTCTAAGTCACAGGTCCCGATAAGGGATGTGGAGACTGGTCAGACGAATGAGACCATAAAAAACGCAGGTCCAGTGTCGCAGTATACATGTAGATGTTGGCACGAAAAAGATCCCTTACTGATCAGTGGCCATAAGTGCCGAGTAAAAGTCTAAATTAGGAGCCCTCCACCGGCCCAACAAATTTCTAAAGGATTTTAAATCAAACAAACAATCTATTTCAAGGGCCTAACTAAAGAAAAATACACTGGACGTCTCAGGAAGCCGTACCATTCACCAATTTTAAAGATTTCAACACTATTAGGAAATAGTGTACATGTATAAACAATATTTAATTAAATTAAACCATATCTAAAATGATTGAAGTTTCATATATCTATTGTTATAGTCACGAAGTTAATATCCCATAGATAAAAGGAATGAAGAAACGACATCTGAATTATATTTATTAAGATGAAATAATTATTCAAAGACAAATTTACAACTATGGTCCTATATAGTAAAAATAGAATCATACAATACATCAAAACGAATGAAATGCAGTGAAATTTATTGATTTGTATACCCCTCATCTGCTCATGAGGCAGGCTTTGCCATGCTAACCACGTATTAATTTTAGAATTTCTTGTAAATAATTTGTAAATACCATCTTTACACTCCTTAGTCATGGTACATTTAATTCAAGAAATGTCTCAAGAGTGTATGATTCTAATAAGTTAAATATATATAATAAGATTGATACTCGCCGTTGTTTTATAACAAAAACTAACCCTCTGTGCCACAAGTTGTGGGCGCCAAATGAGAGTAAAACAAAAGCCGCCATTCTGATAAAAAAAGGAATTCGATGAAATTGTATTTTATAAATTTGATAAACAATAAAAAAAAATATTTGAATAATATTATTAAAAAAACTTTTCAGTCGGCACGATTTAAGTGAGTCGGTCGCGTTAGGGGAAATAAAGGTATTTTTTATTTTGGCCTCAGACACAATTTTTTGACCTTTTGACCTTTGCATTTGATCTTCTTTGGAAAAAAAACTTACACCTTAGTCATAAGTTTTGAATGGTTGGAGCTAGGATTTTCATATTAAAGTTATTTTTTCTTTGTGACAAGAACTCGCTTTGAGTACCAATAATTTTGACACTTTTGACCTTGACCTTGGAGTTTGACTTGCTTTTGAGAAATTTTAACCTTTGACATGAGCAGCCATACTGGGCATCAGTGTTTCACAAACACATCCAGTTGTTAAATACATTTCCATGTATAAAATCTTTTATCCCCTACAGTGCCCCATCCTACCACCAGCCTAAGATAAATTGACTCTGTGTATGCTATTCAGTAGACCCCACAATAAATGAAACTATAACCTACCTGATCATGTGGCCAAACAGCTAGATATCCATTTCTTTTGTTTCTTCTCTTTTTCTTTTCTTTATCTAGGGCCAGTGACCTATGGCTGGAGGACCAATCATCCTCATACTGATTCAGAACAGCTCTGGACTCTGAAAATAAATAAAGTTATTTATATTCCTTTTTTGAAGAAAGGAACAAGAACACTTCAGGCTGGCATATTTCTCATAGCACAATTGCACTTCATGATAAATATTAGGGCTGGGTATCAGCTGGGAATGTTGTATTGCGATATATTGTAATGTTTTTAACTGTATTGCGATGTGTATTGCAATATTTTAAATGACAGTTATAATGCTCTTTTTCTCATTTTATTAACCTTCATTTACAAGCAGAGTGTGTTACAAAAAAGGTCTTGTTGACTTCACTACAGTTTTTGAACAAAATGCAACCATACAACAGCTACCTTACAACTTGGTACTGTTTGGTACGATTGAAAACATTCCTGACCTATTGAATTCATATTTTACTGAGGAAATCTAAAGCCCAAACAGTTTGCCAGTATATCCGTACTGAATAAAGTGCTCCGCCACAGCATGATACCCCCGTCAAATATTGTTCAATTGTCACAAACAGTTTAGAGTGCAAGAAAATCATGTCAACCTTGATATAAGGATTTTTCCATTTCTTATAACATTTATTTATACATCTCCTGTGGTGTAGGCATTAATTACAACAAATATTACATTATAGATCCTCAACTGGTTGTGTTAGAGCTTGACAAATGCCCATCTGCAGACCCCCCCCCCCCCCCTCAAGCTTTCAGATTTGTGAGACATAATGCTCTGAATTAGTTGATATTTTCAAAAATTTAAATAAAAATATCATATTAAACAAAATTTATTTGCCATAACATAATACGTCCCGTCTAAAGACGGGCGTATAAAACACATCACAAAAGATATTTTTTGCTAACTTAATCGCTATATACTGGAATATAGTTATTATTGCTAAGCCCTAATAAATATATGCTGGCTTGATTGCCGTTTGTGGCCCTACCCTCAATCTAATTAAAATTAGATGTTCTGAAGTGGTAGCAGATTCAGAACATCTAATTTTAATTAGCTTGCCCTATCGTACACCTGTCAGGACCCCTGACCCACTCATGGGCAATGAATTTCAAAAGAGGCACCCTTGGTCATCTTAAGTTTTTTTTTTTCATTACCATGCACTTAGTACACATGTACAAGAACAGAGAAGATTTTCACAAATTTATAATTAATGCATTTTCAATCCATGATAGATATAGCCCTGCACTAACACCAGAATCCTGAATTCCACAATTTATTTACTGGTGTTCCAAATAAAATCAATTAACATTTACCAAATGAATTTTCTAACAAACTAAATAAAGTGATGTTTTCACATAATCATGATAACTGAAATCTTACCAGATAACTCCAGGATTTCAACTTTGAATGTCTCCTTATGATATTTGACATCAACATGCTGTCCTTTCACTAAGGCTTTAATGTCAGGGACTTGACACTTCTTGGCATCAATTATAGCAGGCAGCCATCCAAGTCGAAAAGCACAAGTGCAAACATGGCTTACAGTATTCTACGTTGATCCTGTTTATAATAGATAATTAAGATATTCAATCAACTAATTAGGCTACAGTGTACATCAGGGATGGGGTAATGGTAATGTGTAATGATAATTGACAGTAATTAATTACAAATTTCGATGTAATTGGATTCCCTATTGTGGCCCCATCCTACCCCCGGGGGTCATTATTTGAACAATTTAGAATCACTACCCCAGGATGCTCCTGTATAAGTTTCAGCTTTTCTGGCCCAGTGGTTCTTGAGAAGATTTTTAATGACCCCACTCAATTGGCCCAGTGGTTCTTGAGAAGAAGTTGAAAATGTGAAAAGTTAACAGATGGACAGACAGACAGTTAGACAGACAACAGAAAACAGGTGATCAAAATAGCTCACTTGAGCTTTCAGCTCAAGTGGGCTCAAAAAAACCCCAAACAAAATCATGAGTCCTATAATTAATTAAACTGGTCAAAATCTTTAAATTCTGTTAATTTCTTGAAATATTTGCCTACAATATGTCAAAGGCATATAACTTTATTGTTAGCATTTGCTGAAGAATAGATCTCTCTACTAGAAAGATAGGTTACATGTAATGATGCCAATTCTTTTGAATGACGTTATTTTTATGACTATAAAGTTGGAGTTTTATTTTTTGGCTTGTGTGGTTTTTTTTTGTGCAAATACATGTAGTTAGGTAGGTTTTTGACAGATGCGTGGATGCTAAGCAGAAAAAAAACTTGGAATTGCCTTCAGATGTAAAACAAAACAAAAACAAGAGATGTTTGTGAAACACGTAAGTCCAAGGGGCATAAATCTGTCAAAAATTGATCGATTGTAATGAAAACAGAACTTGACCTAGATATTCTTATGATAAATCTGTATACCAGATTTCATTTCAGTATGCAACCTCTGCAAAGAAAATGAACGGAAACTGCAAATTATTGGACCCAAGATGTATCAAATGACATAGTTTGATGATTCTAAGTCAATAATTACCTGATATATTTAAATAAAACCATAAAAATTCAAAAATAGGTCACAGTGACCTCCTCTTCAGTTGACTAACTCTGCAGACCCAAGAGCATCAACTGACAAAGTTGCACATCTGATAATTGAACTGTGCATAAAATGAATTGCAAAACTTTACGAGTCAATTAGTCTTATTTTTATTAAAAAAAACAACAGTTTAAGTACATCATTCAGGGAGTCAGCAAGATTCAAGTTCCCCATGAGCAAGCCTATTTCCCGAGGTAAAGTGGAGGGAAATAAACTTACTCGAGGGGAACTGGACTCCCTCAATGATATACTATAACTCTATCACATCTCACTAGTAAGACAGTCCAAGTTCTCTCCATATATGAAACACATACATGTATGGATGATACATGTACAAGATAAATTCTGATTAAATTTTCTCCCTCATTATGTGACCATTGAGGATTACACATTTGAGCCAAGATGTAGATCTATGCAGTATAATGCCAGTATTACGCTCTCATTATCATATAATTATACATTGTTCTATCATAGACATGTAAAATATCTGCCTGGGAGACTTTAATCTATTGTCTTTTTTTTACCTTGTTAATATTTTGAAAAATTTAGTTTCAGCAGTCATAGCCATGTCACACTAATTTTAAATTTTCAATTTAGGAAAGCACTCGACGTTTTATACATTTCTGATCACAAAAAAGTAACCTCCTACTTTCAGCACCTGTACATAAAAACACAAGAAGTACGTACATCAGGGACATCTTAAATTGAATATTTTTCATTCTTTTCTTCTCTGTCTCTCTTTGCTTATTCATTCTGCAATCAGTCTTTCGGGTCCTAAACTTATGGACAGCGTAATGAAAAGGGCAGAACACAAATGATTTGCAATCGATGTCTGACTAAAAAATCTCTTCTGTGCACACACACAGTTTAAAAGAGAAAGTGAAAGTAAACGTGTGCAACTTTAACAAGCTAAACTTTGTTATTTCGTAAGAAATTTTCTCTGAGATAGCTCACGCGATAATCATATACATATTCTAAAATAAAATAAGAAGGATGAATTGCAAGGAATACCCCAAAACCTAAAATAGTCATGGAAAAAGGATTACAACCAAAAAAGAAGAAAATTACCGATCGGGGAAGGGGGGTATGCAAATCCCACACTACATGCAGTCGTCAATTAATACAACACGGCAACAGTCCGATAATTAGTTTTATTTACACTTTGGGTTTAAGCACCCCCCCCCCCCTTTTCAATTAAGAGAAACCTAATACCATGAATACGGATGAAAATAATCATGCAGGTTTGAAGTGAGTTATAAATACACTGTAATACGTCTTTCAGTACTGATTTATGGCAGTGACACATTTTGTGATTACAATGATAGTCAAATTTTCAAAAAAAATTATAAAGGAGTCCTTAGGATGATCAAGAAGTTTTGGATGACTGCATGTCAGGTTACGACCATATAGAGTTTTTTTTTGTTTGTTTGTTTGTTTGTTTGTTTTTTTTTTTTTTTGTTTTGTTTTTTTTTTAAACACATAAACTTTGAATTGTAAACTTTGAAACTCTAAAATGTTATAATTAATATTTGTTTCCTCTCATGTTCAATTTTCAAATAATTTAAGTTTTCAATATTGTCATGTAGTTATATATATATATTTTTTTTTTGAATGAGGGAGATTGATATGCTGTCCACATTTTTTTTCTTCTTTTTTGTAAATATTTATCCTATTTCTGTAGTTTGCTTAACGTAACGCAGCAAGTATTTTTATGTATTAGGTATGGCACAAACAGGTATATAAAGCACTATAAATCAAATTTAATAAAACTTGCAACATATATGAAGTGACGATAATAAAGGGGGAAATGTACTGTTCAATCGAGGTTCAAATTACGTGTGGTTTCTTCTGTCATGCTTAACTTAATCTCTAACTACTTTAAAGTGATGCAGTAAAACTACTTACACTGTACAACTTCAATGCTCTTCGAAGCAGCTTTCAACTCTGAATAAGCATGCGATTTTTTATTGGCTAATGATGCGTGTATACAGATAGACCTCGTTTGAAACCCTTTTTAATGTGTAGGGGAGATTTGCAAGTGTCTATACCACACCTGTCAAAACAGGTACATACTTGTATAGGTGTACACCAAATACACGCGACATATCCTGGATCCGACACACGGACATGACCCTAATACGTGTGCTCTCAGAGAAGGGTTTCTCAAAAAAAAGTTTGTTAAAACGTTCAAGAACTTAAAACGTAAATACATATATGTAAAATGGAAAAAAAGAATACTTACGTAAATTAGCCACGTTAAGTTGCTCGTTCTTCAGTCTGTGGTGTAAATGATTTCATTCTTCTCTGTAGGTCAAGTACTGTCGGAATCAATAATTTTACCGATAATTATACAGCAATTAAACTGCTCAAAATTACTTTTGACCGACTTTGTACACGAAACACAAATTTACCATACATGGATTCAGAGATCTTTTGAAGTTGTCTTCAAAGCTAGTGTTTTTTGTTGTTTTTTTTTTTTTTTTTTTTGTTTACCAATAAAAACATTGTTAAGACAGTAATCAAATCAATTTATAAAATAAAATCTAATTATATATATAAAAAAATGATTTTCACCGTGTGCTAATTTAGTCCTTTTATTACAGCACACATTATTTACCATCATACTTAATTAATCGCTACATACATGTAGCTTCAACATCATAATAAATTAGCATTAAATATATACCTTGAAATAAAATAAGTTTAATATCGTTTTGTTTTAATTTATTCTTTATTTTTAACATTCCTATCAGGAAATGCGTTTATCGTGAAGATCGTTTATCAGGTTTATCGCGAAGACCGTTTATCAGGTCTATCGTGTTTTGCGTTTATCAGGTTTTGCGTTTGTCAGGTTCTGCGTTTATCGTGTTCTGCGTTTATCAGGTTTTGCGTTTATCCTATCGTATCGTGCGTGTATCCTATCGTATCGTGCGTGTATCCTATCCTATCGTGTATCATGTCAAGAATAACGTTGCGGGTACTGTATCTGGGAATGAAGGCGAGGGCACAATGCAGTATTGCACTTTTGATGCTTTGGGCGTATGTCTGCATGGGACGGGCATTTTCTTTAGGATTCTGTAGATGGACACCATCAGGTGAAAAGTGAGACATACTTGGATCACTCCAAAATCCATGATGGTTGCCAAAACTTTTAACTATGTGTGAATTTAGGCAAAGGGATTAATACCGTATATGATTTACATTATGACTCCTGGGTCGAGGCCTCTGGTGGTGGACTGTTAGTCCCCGGGGGTCTCTACAGCCCAGTAACCTAGTACTTCGGTACTAGCTTGAAAATACGGATATATATTTCATCGCTGTGGTAATATTTAGAAATTTATTTCAAAATTAAGGATTATCTCCCTCATGCATAGCTCTGATCCTTTGACGTACATGTATTTGGCTCCACTCTTTGGCACTTTTTTCAGCTCTTCCAATTCTTTTTATTTAAATATTTTGGATTCCCAACCTTTCGGCTTGAGCATCACTGAAGAGACATAATTTGTCGAAATGCGCATCTGGTGCATCAAAATTGATACCGTATATGATTTAACATTCTAGTAACACATAAAGTACTGAAATAACTCTGTCGTTGTACCGAGGATCTGTTACTAGTGGTGACCTAAAAAGGACCTGGCAAATAATCACAATTTCCACTTTTCTTCTTATTATAAAAGAGGCAAATGGTGTTATTACATTGGCAATGTCTTTGACTGGCAACGATAAGCCACACAAGTCATTACTTCCGATTTGAAGGAAACAAATATCTTGATCCACAAAGTTTATCAAGTTGGAACAATTTGCTAATTATGTTATGGTTAAGTCTCTCTTGCTCGAACTCAGTGAAGAGTAAATCCGCAAATTGTAATATTCCGTCATTGAATACCCACAATGACATTCTCACAAACGGCGTGTAAACGAGTGTCCCAGAATCACCAGTTTAACCTGCCCCGCAGCCTGATTACATTGTTTTAGTCTTATCTCGAGAAGTATACAAACCAGACGTAGCCAAATGTTTACATCAAATAAGATGCAAGTTATCTAAAAATATCACAAAACTTATCCATATTAGAATACAAAAACCTCACTTCAAAATGTTTGTGGCACAAAAATGCTGAAACACTGTAATTATGAAAATCTCTCGCTTCTCCTCCAATTAGAAATGGCAAGAGTAACCACGTGATACGCATACCATCATTTGATTGGTCGAATATGTTTGTTGTTTAACGTTCCTCGAGAATTTTTCACTTATATGGAGACGCCACCACTTTCGGGTGGAAGGCTACACATTTTGACCTATACTCGGCATTTGGGGCCATTGAGCAGTGAGGGATTGTTTTCGTGCCAGCACCTTCTGCGACGTGGGACCTCGGGTACTCATACATGTACCTCTCAAGTAGTGGAAATTAAAAAAAGCAGTTCTAATCATAAATACATGTTTATTTTGTCCAAGTGTTAAGATTTGAAACCGAAAGTACATTGCAAATGGCGGATTTTATAGGTGTCTCGTCTTTATACATGTCTTGCTTTCAATAACAGCCTTTCAGAGACCATTCACGTCCAACTTGCCCTTCATTGATAAACATATATTATTTCTGCACTGATGGTTTTCACTAAGTATGGAATTAAGCAAGTGCTTTTTTTTAAATTTGCAAATTTTTTGAAATTTTTTTTCTCAAAAAATATATTTTTAAAATATTTCTTTCTATATGTTAATCAGTGATATATTTATAAACTGTAAAAGTTTTAACTTTATACCTCACATGGTTTTGGAGCTATTGTAAAAATAAATTTTTAGACATCTTGACCTTTTGGCAAAATCTTAACTGCTCCGAAGTCTAATATTCTTGGAAAATTAAAATAATAGTAAAAGTCATAGATAGATCATATTAAGTAAAATTTTATTGATTTAGAAGGGGAGGATGGATGCGAGGCGACCGAACCCCCTTCTTAACCACTAAAATTTTACTTACTAAAGATCTAACTTAGAACCTATCGCGCTTTCCTGTTGGCTAATTGATTTACTGCGCCAAAATACGGGTCAGCAAAGGTCAGTTGGAAAAGCAAATAATTTTTGAGGATATAGATTTTTTACTCTGTGTTTTTTTACCGGATGATGATTCAAATGATGTTTTATCGCAAAGCCTTGTGAACATTCCCACTCAGCAGCTTTTCAAGGTAGAAAACGAGACCGATCATGCCAGATTTGCATCACCAGTGTCGGGATCCAGCGAATCTCAAAATAAAACAAGCTGCCGGGATTCCGAAAAAAAATCGCCAAGCAAATAATTGGGCTGTTCGTTTGTAGACTGAATAAGCTAAATTCAGAAATGCAAGACCCGAAACATATATGGAAGGTGGTGTTATTTCTGAGAATATATGCACTCTTTCAAATGCAGCATTGAACTTTTGGATGCAACGATTTATAATCGTAATTCGTAGAAATGATTGAACGTCTTAACCCCCCCACCCCAATACGTTAACTCAGATTGTAGCTCCATTGCAGCGTCTTTTAAGAAGTAATTGCGATGAAAGACATTTAATTTTTTTTTAAAGACGACGATCTGGATTATCGTGATTTTAGAAAAACTCTGGATTCACATATGAAAAGCCTGACTAGTCAAGGTATCGGTGTAAATAAGAAGAGGTGATCCTGTCACAGAAACAGATGAAATGAGGATGTGGGAGACAGGAGTGTTTTCTTTAGAAACCACATCAGGATTGAGTAATGCAGTTTTTTTTTCTATAACGGTAAATGTTTCGCATCCCGTGGAATGAGTAATAATAATTAATGTGACGCATACCAGTTTGAAATTGGATTTGATCATGAAAATTATCGTTCGTAAGTACGTTAAATATACTCCTAGGGTAACAAAAATGTGCAGGGACAAATTTGGTTGAAATACTTTGTTTTTGTCAATGGCTTAAAAACAAATGGTTGAGTTGATACAGGCACGTACTGTCAACGTTGATTCTATTGTTCCTTTCAAGTTTATTGTTCTTTATTTTGTAGTTAGATTTAAATTTTCCGAATTCTAAAACTTGAATATAAAATCAAAACTGTAGGAGGAGTGGCTTTTGAAAGTATTTCCCAGAAATCTCGATTTTTAGTAACCATGGCAACACCGTTCATTGAAATCAAAAACCGATAAACAGAATTATGTATCTTAGTGTAGTCTACTTCTGTGCCAAGTTATATTGAAATCAGACCAAACTGTAGGAGGAGTAGCGTTTTTGAAAAAATTGTTTGCAGACGGTCGGACAGACAGACAGACGAACGGACGACGGACAACTTACTATCGCATAAGCTCTTCTGGTCTCTGACCAGTAGAGCTAAAAATGAGATAAAATTTACTGTTAATAAAAAATCTGAAGCCTAAGAAACAGGTTAAAAGAATAAACTTTATTTCCATAGAAGTTATCACACCATCCAAGAAAAAGGCGCGAAGATAATTTACATGTGACATATGACGCGAAATAATTGTGTCACCCCTTTCGTAGAAGGCAAATGGATTGATCCAGTGGTTTAGAAACGCAGAAAAAAAATTTATACGGACATGTCCGTACAAAGATTAAACATGTGCATGCAAGAAAACTGAAGGAATTAAACCCATCATTATTTTGCATCAGTAATATGATTTTTTCTTCTGCAAAATGTATTTGTTTAAATGCAGGTAACAAATTCCGATGTAAATCAGCTTGCACAAAATCTACTTCATTAAGAATGACCGCTTAATTTCGGTCCAGGAAAATATTAATCCTTATACTGCCTGGCGTCAGGTAATAAAGTTTTGTCTATGTCATAAAAAAGCATGAAATGGTATAAACCCGAAAATAAACATCACAGTATGCTTATAATCATAACGTCATAAATGCCTTACAAATATAATTTCTCATTTTGACTATTTAAAGAATTGTGGTACACGTTCGAATATCATCAACGGAAAATAATATAAACGGTACAAACTATTATTCAGAATAATTTGCCCGCAAGCAGAGTTTCTGCAACAGCTGTTTCCTGTTCTTGTTTAAGTAGCGGAGATCCAACTAAAGAATTATGACAGATGGACTCCAGACCTCTTGCTGCTTCGACTGTTGCACTCTAACGCCATCTTATGAGAAACATTTTCTGCAACCTTTAGCATACGATCTGCAAAACCGGCTAAGAAGCGATCTAAGATGCCATTTGTCCTGACGAAAGTGTCAAAGTGCCTTGATCTTTCATCTGAGCTCTCTAAAGTATTTGTTCTGATAAGGAATTCCACTAATGTATCCGATGACGCCAAAAGCTCCTGGCGCAGACAACCAATATCTTCTTGATATTGCTGAATCACTTTTGGTTCAAGTTCCGACTCCTTGGAGTTATAGTCAAAAATTGGCACTTCTATGTCCTTCCATATTCGATCAAAGGCTGTAGTGAATTTCTTATCCTTGGATTCACATTTAGAATGTCTCTTTTCTGTCATTTTATTATTGTCTCACAGAATGGCTTAAAAAATATTCTTGCTTGATGCGTAACTTACTTATTTTTGCGTACTAAAGATCAATAAATGCGAACAATGTGTAATATAAAACCAAATCACAATATTGTTTTATGGTATAATCACACTGTCTATTTTAAACTGCCAGTATCAGCTGAATAAATTTATGTCATGTCACTAGGATACATACGAATATGCATATAGAAGGACTCTTGTACAGTGCATGAAAATGTACACCTCGCACAGGATTTCAGACATTCATTTCTGAAAAAACTGACTGGCTGAATTTATTCCAAACGGAAGTCTATTAAAATAGAATATCCCGTACGGAGTAAAAAAGGTTGTGAGGAGCTGTGATTCGGGTGCTAGGTTTATTTGCCAAAACCCTTATTTTGCATCCAGTTTTGAAAATATTTATTTGGTCAGAGACTCTTCAACTGAGGGGAGGGATGATTTTCTCTTTCGACAGATTCATTTAACTTTTCCAGGTCTACACATATCCTTACTTGACCATTGGGATTGGGGGCCATGACCACTGGAGCTCACAATTCAGAAAGCTCGGCGGACGAACCTTGGAGATAACTCTTAATTCTTGCATTCTGTCTAACTTCTCCTTAACCTTGTCTCTTTGTGCATATGGTACTTTGCGAGGCGTTGACAATATATATGGCTTAGAGTTTTCTTTCAAGTTTATCTTGTATTCCCTTTTACTTTTCCCCAGACCATTGAAAACCATTGGGGATTTACTACGGAAATATTTTTCAGATTTCGGTGCTTGAATATTTTTGGCGTTGACAGACGCAATATTGATCTTTTCAATGTTGTGCAGTGCTATGATCGCCGGTCTACTTAGTGATGCCTGGTTCAATCCTCTCACAACATACACACTGCACACTGAACACACTTTTAGATTCTAGCTCACAAAGAATTTAGAAACTTTCCCAACAAATTTAATTTTGAGTTTCCTGGTCCATGCAATGAGCGATTGACATGTGAAAGTTTAATCCGTTTTATCTGTTTGTATATGAACTCGGGTATTACTGTTACATCAGACAGTCTAGTTGCTACAGCTGACATGAATAATGATATACCAAATAATGATGTGTCCCAATTATCTGCAAATGATGTTATCCTTAGAGCAAATGGCCCAGAAAGACTTAAGTTTATGAATGTATGTTGTGTGCTACTCCCCTGAATATTATGTCAACTGTCATATTTTTCAGAAGTTTGGGAAGATTTTGTCAAACATTTTCCACATAAATTTTTCACAGAAAATGGCCGTTGCATTAAAGGTGATGACATTGCCCATCCAGTTAAATAATGAAGCTTTAAGATATATAATGTGGTCATTTTAATGTTCATTTAATGGTATTATTGGCCTACTATATACATCTACGTGTACATACCCCGGTACTAGTCTCCGGAATAAGCATATGTCATGTATGTCTTCCTTCTATATCTATTTTCCCCTCGTAAAACAGGTAAATTGGAGACTCAGAAAATCGAAAGTGGGTGGGGGGAGACCAGTTAACGAGGGCGGGATTGCAAGAGGCAAAAAAACCTGCGCACCATCTCCACAACACCTGAAAGATTTGAACCCAATTGTAATCGAGATGTGGCATAACAAACAAAACTTTTTAGAGGTGTCATCACCCTAATAAAATTTAAGAAACTTGTTATCATTATATGGAAAAGATTTTATTTTTGAAATAAAAACCGTACTCTTATGGATAAAATTATCTTTTTAATTGTACAAACATGGGAATTGTCAGACATAAATAATCCTCCCACCTTTCAGCTTGATGAAGTGATAAAAAAAATTAAAAATTCAAGTAGAATTTTTTGTATTTTAGAAATGCTTCAAGTGCTTGTACACGGGCAAAAATTCTGGAACACTCAGCTTCTTCAAAACGCTCTTACATTGGACAATGTGAATGGACAGGTGAAAGGAAGATTCCAACCCCACTTTTATCTAATGACTGTAGGGGAGAGACTGGTTAAAGAACAGTTTATTGATGGAGAATAAGTACAGCCAACCCATCCACAAGAACCTTTAAGATATTGACATCAAATCTTCTGAAGATCAGAAATCTTCATTACTGGTTACTGTTATTGATTGTATAAAGTATTTTGGATACTGCAATGCAGATACAGCTGAAGGTCTTCCTCAACCGCGAAGAGGAACATTAAAATATCATCTGCAAAAAAAGGAGATGAAAATCAGTGGATCCTAGTGCCCTACCATGAAAAAGCACTAGATGATGAAGTCTTTAATTATTCAATGCAACTCTGTCATTGGTATTTAAAAATTTTGGTGCTGCATGATACCGCAAAAGAAGGTGATCTAAATAGAACAATTCTCAACTGTAAATATTCAATTCCGTTTTTTTAATCTCATTCAAGATTAAGCAAATACCTGGTTGAGCATGAGGACTATCTAATGAAAACAGAAAAATTACTGTCTCCTTTTCAACGCATTCGTGTTATGGAGGGTTCCTATGTCAACATTTGGGGTGGTCATGGCAAACCGACCAATAAGCTAAATGAGTTGAAATGCATTATGGGTTACTATGAAAAATAGTACGTTTCACTTTGGAAAAGGCCAGTGACATGATGCATTTTTCCAAGCATTTTACGCACCTAATACGTTACATACATCACTATCTACTGATTCCATGCTGACATTTACAAACAATTGTTTTTCAACGGTAAAGAAATCGGGATTTTCTTCACTCCATTGTATAAGTCTTTTTGTGGACAATTGCCTGTATTTCCATACTTATTGTATCAGTGAATATAAATTTCACGTGTATTCCATGGTCCAAGACAATCGACTCCGAGGTGTACTCATGTATTGTCATGTATAAAAGACCTAAGATGGACATTTAAATTTTGAAAGGGTGTAGAGATGCTTTTGTGCAAAGTTCTGTTTTTGCTACTAGTTGTAATGCCATATAAGCGCCGATGCTCCTTTGTAAAACATTTTGAACATTGGACTGACAGCCTTCTTGACAGAAAACATCCCAGCAGCTGTACTGAATTCAGCCAAATTTTACGGACTGCGCGATTCACGCAGATGTATCTGCACTTGGTGCTGTGCGTTTTGGCCAGTTCGTCACGCAAGTAAGTTATATAATACAACTGTACTTTTTACTCAATCGTATTTATGTACCTTACTGTTGTCGGATAACTAGGTTCTGTAAATTCTGAGCTACAAACATCACATTTGTTTTAAAATAAATGTATAAAGGCTCATAAAATATATATAAGGATCTAAATAAGTACTTATTTAGAAAAACCATACGTAAAGAGTGAATGAACAGTGTTCCTTCCATAAACTGAGATTTTTCTCTACTGGTGGAATACGATATAAATCCAAGTATTATTTGATTTATATAATTAACGCATGTAAACACATCTTTCTTAAATTGTTTGTAAATAAATTTATCTATATATATATATTTACAGGTATTTTTTTCCCCATTAACATTGTTCATTTACCTATTAACTATATTAGTCATTTAAATGTTTAAAATTAACAAATATATTCCGGAGAAAGGGAGGAATACCCCCCCCCCCCCGGGAAAATACTCCTTGTATTTCATATCATTTTTATAAAGTTCTAGATTTACTATACTACATGCATGGATGATCATCGAAACATTTTTATTACTTTGACAAACGTAAACTGTTAACTAAAGATAAGTCTGGTTAAATGTTTATAAAGTGAAGGGTATCGACTTTTTAGAGAAAATCAGACGAGTCAGAACAGAAAGTGGCGCAGGAAAAGAGATCAAAAGTTCCTCTCAACGACGAATTATCTCACCAGGCCCACATCGAAGTCCAGACAGATATAGTGTGTCCAGTTCTAACTTCATCTACTTCTTTCTTGGACTCTCTGTTCAAACGGCGCCTATTCCATGTGAAAAAGAAGAGCAGACTTGCACAAGCATGTTAGAAGACAATACGTGTCAAACAGGTTTCATCTATGATACAATTATATATGTATTTGAGAATATTATTAAAAAGAAAGAAATTATGATCAACAAATTGAAAGATACGAAATGAGTGGTCTCAACATCCACAATGAACAAGATCAAATCAATTTTCTGAAAGAAACTTGATTTGATGTTAGTATATTGTTACATTTCTAGTCAACAAGTAATAAAGCAAGAACGAATAACACCAATAACATGGTAAAAGTACGAATATCAAGTGAAAAAAATGGATTCTTATTACTTGTGAAGACTTTGAAAGCGGCTTTCAAAGTACTATTTAACACGGAAAGTTATCTTGGTTTGTTAATGTGAGCATGGGAAATCTTGTTTAGTATCCAATGTTCGTATTTTTCACCAAAAAAACATTACAAATAGTAATTATTTGACTCTCCCGCAGGCATTTGAAATCGTGCCGTTAATTTACCTGAACGAAGTGTTTATAATAAAATGTAAACATATAGTAGACATGCATGCTTTGCTGCTCATTCATTAGTTTGGACCATTGTTCGAGGTAACACCGCTGTGCGCAATGACAACAATATCCATATGAGGTAGATTCCTCGACCTGTTTAAGAGAACATTAAACCATAAACGTTACGTTTCTTACTTTTTTCCAGATGTTGCTTTAATAGGATGAAAGACACATGGTCACATGTCATAGTCTCCGTCTATATATATATATAGATGCTAAACATGTAAACCATCTGGCATCAGCTCTTGTATAAATTTTTGACAATTTGTTTCACTTTAATTACCATCCTGTATGAAAAATAAAAAGTTTTAACATTCTTGTAAACATTAACAAATTATGAAAAAGATTGATCCACTCCTCTGTTCCCTAAACTGCGCGTCCAGCAAGTCGGTGACGTCATACACGTTCTGTTAGTATAGCAAGGTCATACTCGGTCAATTCAACGGCCATACTATTAGGTTTTGTTTGTTTTGTTTGTTGATTAACGTCTCTCACGAAAATTTTTCACACATATGGAGACGCCACTACTTGCTGGTGGAGGGATACAAATTTTGACCTATACTCGGCACTTAGGGCCATTGAGCAGTAAGGAATCTTTTTCGTGCCAGCACCCACTGCGACACGGGTCCTCGGTTTATACGGTCTCATCCGAAGGACCGGTCTTCACGTCCCGCAGTGTTTATGTAAGAAACAGGTCATAATCAGTATATGATGAAATATTTTGAGAAACGGGGAACACAAAAATTATTTTTGCATGGCTGTTGACGGAAATCTTATGTAGGTATATCTTATTTCGCTCATATAGCTTAAGAAATATATGGAGATAACGAACAGTACTCAAGCTCAAACGTCCATTAAACAATATAAAATAGGAGCAGAGGAAACACGGACCTCCAAAACATCAGAGGTGGGATCAGGTGCCATGGAGGAGTGAGCATCCCCTGCCGACAGGTTACACCCGCCGTGTGCTCCTTGTCATGATGTGGAAATAACGGAAAAATCCGTCGGCAATTCATTGTGTAAATAATGGCCTAACAATTGGTATGAAAAACGTCAGTCAGAATTTGACTTGTATAATTGCTGACAAGGTCATTGTATCGACTATAGAGCGTACGAAATGATGTCTTTAAACGAGACTGCTGCTATTCTTGTTTCATCAACTTGTTTGTCAATAATCTACCTCGTTTTAGAAATTGTACATACGTAGAGCATGCTCTTGTGTATTGAATCAACTGAGATATAAACCTTGTATACAGGTGATGAAGGTGTATTGCTGCATAAGTAAGGGAAATTGACGATTGAAAAGTTAAAGTCATCACGTTTATCATAAAGCTTGGTTGTTAGATTACCAGTCTTTTTCAAGTAAAATATCCAAATATGAAACAGATGTGTCAGACTCTGTGGTATCTTTTATCTCAAGCTCAACGGGATATATCGTATCGACATAAGGATGGAAATAACCATTGTTAATTGACAATACGTCGTCGATATATCTAAATGTCGAGTTGAAAGCCACAGCAAGTGTTTTCTTCTTTTCACGTACAAGATTTTAGACAAATTCTGCTTCATATGAATACAAAAAAAGGCCTGCTAATAACGCGGCACAATTGGTACCTATGGAATTTCCAATAGATTGTTGGAAGACCTGGTCTCCAAAAACCACATAGATATTGACAATCAGAAACTCAAGCATCTTTTTAATGTCAACTTCAGAGTATTTATGTGTACAATCAGACCAATAATAAGGTAAATAAATTTAAGTAAATTTACGACTTCCATTTTTATTGAAAAAGCAGCTGTCAATGATATCAAAAAGCCTGGACTTTAAGAACCCTCTCTACAGAGTTCTGATTCTATGGTATTTTTCTGCAGTTAGAGTGATCTGCCCTTAGATCTTAATTCCAATACATAGAAATTTACAGTTCATTACTCATTTTGTAATCAATACAAGTATTGATAACATTTTAAAAGGCCAGGATAAATTAATTGAACATGTTATTTACATGTGTTTTCTTTATGAAAGTAAACAACAGTGATTTTTGTTCACTGATACTGTGTATGTTTGAACATTTTTCCCGGCGGTAAATGCCACATACCATATATGAAAAATTAAATAGATGAGCTCAATATTTACACCTTTATTCAATATAATTTTCTGAATGTCCAAAAACATTTTTCACTAGTGAAGAAAGGGTCCTTAATTTATCGTGGGGAATGGTTGTGTATAAAGTTGAAAAGTCATAAGTTTTTAAGCTGTTGATTTTGGTAAAATCTTGTGATTTCAAATTTTCCAAAAGCTCCTTGGAAGTTTTAAGTATCCACATCTGATTTACACCACTTCTCGAATATATTGTTGCACAGTACTCTTGAAGTTTCTCCTTCACTACTGTTAATATCTTAGTGAGGAGTAAAGAAAGGGGCTTGGTTGAACATTTACATGAACCCGCTATGTATCTTTGTTTGTAAGGATTTTTATGAAGTTTCGGAATCCAATATAGATATGGTAATTCAAATTCATTTTGGTTGTTTGGAATGTGTGACGTCATAGTTGTTTTTACCGTACTTTAGATATGTAAACATGACGTGTATTTGTCATGCTTACATGTATGTCTTCTTTAACGATGTCCTGTGCAATATTGAGGTCAGCTTCTCCATTCGAAATTTTTACAGTTAATCAATAATACGAAGGACTTATATTTTAACGTAAATTTACAAATATTGAAGTCGCCCGCGTGGCGCAGTGGTTAGAGCGTCTGCTCTAGAGTCGCGAAGTAAGGAGTTGATCCTTACGTCGCGGGTTCGAATCCCACTGTGGGAAGTGGAGACCGGTCCTTCGGATGAGACCGTATAAACCGAGGTCCCGTGTCGCACTAGGTGCTGGCACGAAAAAGATCCCTCGCTGCTCAATGGCCGTAAGTGCCGAGAATAGGACAAAATTTGCAGCTCTCCACTGGCAAGTGGTGGCGTTTCCATATGAGTGAGAAATTCTCGAGAGGGACGTTAAACAACATACAAACAAATATTGAATGATAGAATTTTTTGGCAAATTAAGTTTTCTGTTGTTTAAGTTGTCTTCAAAAGTATGCTATTTTCCCTATCCATATGTAGTCAAACAGAGGAAACTTTCTTTTTCAAATTTTAAAGCCTATTCACACTCTGAAATATTTTAAAAGATACATGTTCACTTGGATGTTTTTTTTATCTATGCTTAAAAAATCCCATTATGGACAGAGTAAGGTCCCGGAAACATGGAGAATTAAAACTTCACTTAGATACTGTAGGGCATAGTATTTGTAATTCAATATCTCTAAAATAACATAAGAAACGCAGTGATATAACTGCTTTAAGATATGTGTGACATACTTAATTAGAAATATACAAAATATGAAAAAAATTGAATGACAAGTATTTTCTCAGCTCATGGAAATTCCGCTTAAAAAACATTAGTTCAAGAAATTTAAAACGATACGAGTCATTTTAAATGGGTTTTAACGCTGATGGTTTTTAAAGGGAAATAGATGTGTTTAAATGTAAACTGTTACACATATAAATGTATATACCATGTGGACATTTGAAAGAATGAATGACTCTTAATTAAATAATATTATTAATACCAAATACATTTTAATTTCATCCATAAAACAAACGGATTTTTAATTGAATTGAGTCATTCTTCATTTTATCAAGGGAAGAGAGATATATATATATGATAGACACATCTTGTACATAATAGTAAATTGTCTTATTTTGATTTCGTACTTCATGAATTTATTATGCAAAAAGTCCAAAAGTATAACATTCTTAATTTAAACGCTTGTGTTTAATTATCTACAACTCCTTGCGATTGTTTTTTTTTTTAATTTTAAAAGATAAATACGTTTCTCATGTTACAATCCCCCCTTCAAGATTAAATACCTCAAAGTATTTTTTCTTCTTTCATCGTAGTTATTTATTTTTTAACTGGTCAGTAAAATTTCATTTTAATTTTTTAAAAATGTGTATTATATAATATGTCAATTGAAGTCTTCAACAAGTTCTAAATTACTCTAACTTATGTAGAGAATACATAAGTCGCTGTATACAAATAATGAACTTTTATAGAAAAAGTTTCATTTTACAGAGTACATGCATACTAGATATTTTTATAAATGGTAAGTACCCCCTTTTTCTCTTCATCTCTTTAGAACCCCTTCAGCTAAACCCACCACTCGTTTCCTATTTCGCGGTGCCACCACTAGCTATTGATTAAAAATTACTATTGAAACCTTATATACTCTAATAAAGAGGAAAAATAATCGAATGAAAGATGTATGATACTGGATTAATTAACTTACCAGTTGCGGACTCGGTGGTCCTTGATTGGACTTACGGACATCCTCCACTGCTTTGTTGATTGTATAATATTGATCATAAATGCATTCAAATATGTCATTTGTTGTCTACAACAATAAAAGAAAGACAACTCTTTGAGATATTTTTGCAGTATTGCCGTTGTGTTTAAGGTATTCAATGTATAATGAACAGATTTTTAACAATTTTGAATTATATTTTAAACTAGTTAAAAATGCATTGCTAGATAACGATGAAAGTGAAATAAACCAAATTTATATGACATAACATGAAAGAAGCTGGTCATTTTGCACCATAAAGTTTTTGAAGAGTTATCTGCCCTTGACAAAAAAAGAGAAAATTTTAATTGTCAAAATATCTGTGGTAAATGATTAATTTTATTTCATAGTTTTATAAATAGAGAGTTTATGCATATTTTCACCAAGAGATCTGTATGAAATTCAAATTACTTTTTACAATATCTTAATAAAACCTGCGCTGCCCATAGACTTCAATGTAAAATTCAAGGTGCAATTTATTTGACAATAATCAAAATTTTGTAAATTACTTTGGTGGAGTATTTTTATTTAATAACACCTTCAAAATGCTACCATAATTTAAAAAATCGGACCATTCGTTTATTAGGTACAATATATGGTCGTTATACATTGAATACCTTAAGTAAAAAAAAAATCATTATTCTAAAACAAGTTGAAATATCACTTACCCTGCAAGTGTAAAAAAAAACCCTTCCCCTATAATAGGACAGTTGGATGGCGTACTGCCCTTTGGCAAATCCGGTAGACTCTTTCAACACAAACCGAACAACTCCGTTAGGTTTTACTTCTCTTTCAAAGGACTGCATGATTTTTAAGGTCGGTGGTGTAGGCATTGAAATTAGAATGAGATATTAAACACAAGTATTCGTAAAATAAACATAGGTCATCAGAGATTACAGAGCTCACATCAACGAAGGTCTTTAAGTAAGGCAAATCCTCAGATTAAATCTAGCAGTGTGCATCACTAACGTATCATTTATGCAGTTTTGGTCCGATATGGATTGCAGTTACTTGGGAATGGACCTACCAAAAAACTTTAAACTAGTCACTCATCCAGAAAATGTAAGTCATATCCAGCATCTGATGCAAGTTTGATAGTGTTCATCCAGTGATGCATCATCCATTATGATGCAAGTTTGGTTCTGATAGCCCTTATAGTTTACTTTAACCTGGTCACTCATCTGGAAAATGTAGGTCAGATTAAGCATCCGAAGCAAGCCTGCAAGTGTGCATCTTTAGATGTATCTTCCATGCAAGTACACATTTACAATGTATTCCATATGAAAACAAGAGGCCCAAGGGCCTTAACGGTCACCTGAGTATAATACAACAATTTAGAGGATCCATAGAGTAGAAAATGAACTGAAAGGTGAAGCTTTGTTGCCCAAAAGCAAGAAAAATAGGGTGATCAAGATCAACAAAATAATTAGTCTAGTATTCATTAACAGATCATAAATTAGGTTCTAATCTGTTCCCCATTTATCACTCTCAATATACAGTATATTAACAAACTATCAGTGCTTCTGAACTATTTAAATTCCTTGTTGAAATCTCTAACATTGGCCTCTCTTGCATGGTCTTTGATGAACATTTAATAAGAGAAGTTATTTTTGTCTCATTTTTATTTATCTATTACTTACAAGTCTACCTGATCATTAAAACTATGAAAGTACTTTTTGTATTATACAATAAAAATTCTTGCATAATTCTCTTATTCTATTAACCTTTGAAGTACAATATTTACAGTGTTTAATTATCACAAGTAAATGGCAAAGGGGAATAACTCCTCTCAGTAGAATACAAATTAATAGAGCCCTGGCCTGGACCAAAACACTTAAACAAATGGTCCTGATGTTCAAAAATCTGGTAAAAATACCCTTCCTTATTAAAACTTTTACTCTTTTTGCCTCTGATATGCCCAGGTGCAGAGAAGATTTTCAAAGCATTAATGCATTTTCACTATATAATAAAAAGAGCCCCGCCCAAACGTCAGAACCTCTGATCCAGGGGTCATGAAATTCACAATTTTGGAAGAGACATCCTTGCTTATCATAACCATATATTTGTTTAGATAATACCCAAGAGAAGAGAAGAAAATTTTTAAAGAAATAATGCACTTTCACTATAAGATCTATATAGCCCCGCCCTAGCACCAGAACCCCTGTTCCTTTGGCTATGAATTTCAAAATTTTGGTAGAGTCACCCTTGCTTATCATAACTATGTATTCAATTTGTTTCAATAATACCCAGGAGTAGAGAAGAAGATTTTCAAAGAAATAATGCACTTTCACTATATGATCTATATAGCCCCGCCCTAGCACCAGAACCCCTGACCCTGGGGTCATGAATTTCAAAATTTTGGTAGAGTCACCCTTGCTTATCATAACTATGTATTCAATTTGTTTCAATAATACCCAGGAGTAGAGAAGAAGATTTTCAAAGAAATAATGCACTTTCACTATATGATCTATATAGCCCCGCCCTAGCACCAGACCCCTGACCCTGGGCTCATGAATTTCAAAATTTTGGTAGAGTCACCCTTGCTTATCATAACTATGTATTCAATTTGTTTCAATAATACCCAGAAGTAGAGAAGAAGATTTTCAAAGAAATAATGAACTTTCACTATATGATCTATATAGCCCTGCCCTAGCACCAGAACCCCTGACCCTGGGGTCATGAATTTCACAATTCTGGTAGAGTCACCCTTGCTTATCATAACTATTTATTCAATTTGTTTCAATAATACCCAGTAGTAGAGAAGAAGATTTTCAAAGAAATAATGCACTTTCACTATATGATCTATATATCCCCGCCCTAGCACTAGAACCCCTAACCCTGGGGCCATGAATTTCACAATTTTGGTAGAGGGCTCAATGCTTATTACAGTCATGCCAACAGTTTGACTGCTTGATGTCCAGGAGCAAAGAAGAAGAAGAAAAGAGATAGCAATAGGTCACCTGAGTGACTCAGGTGACCTACAAAACCAAAAATAACGTAGAATTAACGTTTTATTAAGAAATCATACCCGCAGTATTATAAAAATAGAGAAAGTAAGTCACTCCCATTTGTTAACACTGGACCGATGAATACTCGGATTATTGTGGAATGCCTGGGGAATTGAATAGCACGATTAATGGCAAAAATATCTACAAAACAAGATATAATGATAATATATGGTGACATGTAGTAGGTATATGATATTTTAAGCCCGATATCCCAGAGGGGTCCAGTGTTAACAAATGGACTTACCTTCTCTACGGTTTTACCGCGGGTATGTTTTTTTTTTTTAAATAAAACATTAATTCTTGAGATATCGAAATACTCGAAATCCTTCATCTAGTCTGCAGAGTTTCAAGTATTCTGCAGTGAGATTTTGTTTTCTTTTTTTTTTCTAAGACAAATGTTTGCTTTGTCCATTACATTTTTAGATTGAATCTTTTAAACTTGAACAATATGTTTGGTATGCTAGCTACTAGCAACTTTCCTATCCACATTTCGCAGTTCAGAAATCTCATGTCACTGTATGAGACCTTAACTTCCCTTTGGCGAACTTCGCCGCAAAAGGTAGTCGGAAAACTCATTTCTTCTGCATTTCTGTCAAATAATATGTTAAATGGTGAATTACCCTCTGCTGAAGCGAATGAAATAATCTCTATTCCTTCTGTTTCAATATCTTGTGGGATAAGAAGTGTATCATGAGTTCTACAACGTAGATCTTCTTCAGGTACTTCATTCCAATCATCTTCTTTGGATGAAGATGATTCTGGTTCCATTTCCAGGTTGCACCTCCAAGATCTGTCCACTGTTAGCCCTGCTTTGTATTGTTCGCTGTTTAACAGCCACAATTCTGCAGCTCTTATGACCCTTTAGGTCTAACTATCTGATAATTCACATGATGTTTATATGAGAGTTTTCTTTTAGTTTCAGTGATACACTTAAATTTTTATCAAGTATCCTTGGTAATTTTGCCACTGTTTGATTGACATTGGTAGGTACATTCAAGTGTTTCCATGAAGACTTATTTGTTTTCCTCGTGGAAGTTCATGAAGTTGCATGAATGGGATTCTGAGGGAAACCAGTTTTTCTTCAATTTCTGCGAGTTCTAGTGAAGGCATATCAGTTGTTTCTAACAGTAAAGAACTATATCCTGTGTCTTTTTAGACTGAGAAACTTTGATTTCTTCACTTTGAGAGGCATAACTTGACTCCTTTGCAGATAGTGGTTCTTCAAAAAATCTATCTTCTGTAAAGTCCTGAAGCTGACTTTTGTGTTTCAATAAGCCCTGTTTTCAAGGATGTCATTTCTAGCTTCATTTTTTAAAAGTTCTGGCTCTGCTGTCTCCAGTTTTCTTTTTAAATTCTTATTTTCTTTATATTGTTTTTCCAAAGTTCCATTAATTTTCTGAAATTGTTCTTCAATTTATTAATTTGTAGCCATACTTTGGGCTGCAGCTTTTTATTTTGCGAGCTGTAGACTCCAAGTCCTTATTCCAGTCTTTGTCTCCTCTCTTTATCTTCACAACACTTCCTAAAATGAGAAGTTCTGAGTCGGATATCGGTTAAGGACTTTTTTAACTTCTTCAAATGTTGTTTTGGCATCTTCCATTTTTCTCTGAAAGAATGGTATCATAAGAAGTGATGAAATAATTGTATTTTTTTATTTAATGTTATGAAGATATTTCCCCCTTCCTTCCCCCAAATACAGTCAAAGATATTAATGCTAGAGCAATTTCTATTTCGGAAGTCGTTTTAGTGATCAATGGAACCTGATTACATGATGTTAGTGACACATCTCTTTGTATGAGGGTCTGCAAAGATACGAGTTTTGAGAGATAGGTAATTATACATATATTTCCCGCCAATTAGCAGGAAAATAATTCTTTTATCATAAATTTTTAAAAATAAAAAACTTTGTCAAATTTGCCTTAAATGGTACTGTTTCTTGAAATTACATGTATTTTTTTTATATCTTTGATGACTTTCAGATATAAAAGTTCACTTTTGATTTTTTACATTGAAATATTGCACAATTTTTATTAATGCTACAACTTACCTTTTTCCTTTTCAGAAACTTTGTATCAGCAATGCTAATAGCAAACAAAATGCTTCTGTGTGTAGACAATTTCCAGTTTATAGTTTTCTTTACATTACATGCAGTTATATTTTATGAATTGAAATCAAATGCTTTATCCACTTTCTTTAACAGTATCTAGAATTCTCCATAATTAATCTTCAAAAAGACAATTCTAGCATGTTCCTCGGCAAATTTTACAAATGCGAGGAAGTGGGTATAAATCCAGAACTTTTTATATTGTCTTGCCTTCAGGCAGATTTTTCTGCGATGGTCAACCTTTGGTCTTGCAAATTAGTCATGCATCATTACTCTTAGTGCATGCAAGTTAAAGATTTTGTGATCTTAACATTGTTCAATTATTAGTATGTTTACTTGTTTGTTTAACGTCCCTCTCGAGAATTTTTCACTCAAATGGAGACGCCACCACTTGGCGGTGGAGAGCTGTAAATTTTGACCTATACACGGCACTCAAGGCCATTGAGCAGTGAGGGATTTTTTTCGTGTCAGCATCTACTGCGACATGGGATCTCGGTTTATACGGTCTCATCCAAAGGCCCAGTGTCCACGTCCAACAGTGGGATTCAATGAAAGTAAATAATGATTTTTTTAGAATGTGTAACGTTATTTCTAAACAAGATACTACTTTCAATGTTTGTTAATTAATTAAGACTGTGCAAGATGGTTATATCTTTCAGAAGTGAAAATGAATTAGATAGATTACATGATCAGTATGTACTGGTCCCAGCTGACAAAACTGGTAACAACATAGTCTTTGTTTGTAAGGCTCATGATTTGAATTGTATTTTAGAGGAACTAGGATTTAATTCTACGGGTGGAAATCCAACTTACACCCATACCTCCCTTTCTTCAAGTTTTTATGTCCGTTTTAGATAGTTTTAATATTCCCAACAATCAAAATGAATTTGAAGTACAATACCTTTACTGGATTCCTATACTTCAAAAAAATCCTTATAAAGATACAAAGCGGGTTCCAGTAAATGTTCTAACAAGCCTCTTTCTTTTCTCCCCACTAAATATTTACTGTAATGAAGGAGAAACTTCAGGAGTACTGTTCAACAGTATATTTGATAAGTGGTGTAAATCAGACGTGGATACTTAAAAACTCAAAGGAACTTTTGGAAAATTTGAAATCACAAAATTTTACTAAAATCAATAGCATCAAAACGTACGGCTTTTCAACACTTTATACAATCATTCCCCATGATAAATTGAGGTCCAGGCTTTTTGAAATCATAGACAGCTGCTTTATCAATAAATATGGAACTCGTAAATATACTTACCTTGTCATTGGTCATTTACAAAATTATTTTATTAAAAAAGCACTCTGATTGTACTGAAGTTGATATTAGAAAGATGCTTTAGTATCTGATTGACAATATCTGTGTAGTTTTTGGAGATCTAATTATATAAAAAATGATTGCCAGAAAATCATTCATTTTTCATTTTTTTTATCATTGTTAAAAAATTATAATTTTAATTATTTACTTAATCTTTTTTTTTTTTAATTTTCTAGTAGTTGTTATTTTACATAAAATAATTTTAATGATTTAGGACAGTTATTCAGTTGATTTAGATCCGTAAACATATAAGATAAATGTAGTAAATAATTCAATAAAAAATAATATGAAGATAAGAATCAAACCTACGTTACTATTTTTATATTGTGGTGTTGCAGTCTTTACAAACTTTACAACCACCATATGGTTTTCAACAGTTTTTTTCAAGGATTATGTTATACTCCTTTTCCCGCCTCGCCACGACTTTGGTTGATGATGGGTGAAATTTTACTCTTTTTTATCCCCCCGCAACCGAAGTTTGGGGGGTGGGGTATATTGGAATCACCATGTCCGTCTGTCTGTAGACGAGATTTTGTCTAGAGCGTTTCTCGGAAACTATTGCATAATTGCATAGATTTGTCTGAAAATTTGTACACTTATTATTCACCATATGAAGGATTTCACCTGGTATTTTCATCCTGATTGAGTAATTTTTCTGCATTTTACAGGTGTTTTTTTTTCCATTTTATGTGTTTTTGTCCTGACCTTTTCTCAAAGACTATTTCATAGAATTGTATAAAATTTGTACACTCGTTATTTACCATATGATGATGTGCACCTGGTATTTTCAACATTATTTGATATTTTTTCTGCAATTTACAGGGTTTGTTTTTTTTTCATTTTTATTGACTTAGTCACTTTAGGTTTATTTCTAAGGTTTGAGACATAGAATCTAGAACATTTGTACAAGAATGTGAACTACAGCTTAAAACTATTCATTAACACAACAAAAAGTCACCGAGGTTTAAAAACAATTTTTACATTACACAGCAGATAGTGTAAATCCATTTGTCCCTTGGGAGTAATGAGTGGACATCATCCAGTTAAAGATGAATGAATGATTTCAGTGTGGGAAGTTGTTAGGGCATCTCTGATCAAGCATGTGTTATCTATATCTCCTGGGAATTTAAAGATCTCTGTTCTTTGATTCTGTCATAGTACATAGTTACTGGATGACCAGCCTTTTATTTTTAAAATGAATTTGAGATAAATTATCAAGATTAATTTGATTTTGTAATGAATTGATTTTTTTTCAACAATCAATTTGCAGAGTGTCTTGTCTCAAAAAGATGACCAGAAAAAATTTGGTTTCACTCATGAAAATAAAATTTAATGAGCAATTATTTTTTCACTCTAAATGTCTATAAGAAAATTGTGAACAATCAATTTGCAGAGTGTCTTGTCTCAAAAAGATGACCAGAATAAATTTATTTTTTCAATGTATTAAAAAAAAAACAACAATGTAATTACAATGTATTGGTATTGATGTTTTATTAGGTTGTTCCTTGGTTTCACTCATGAAAATAAAATATAATGAGCAATTATTTTTTCACTCTAAATGTCTATAAGAAAATTGTGAACACCTCTTAGATCCATAAAATGTTAGTGATTTGGCACCTCTAAAAACCCGGGGGGGGGGGGGGGGTTATTTGTCCCTTTTGGACAGTTCTAGTTTTGATGTTGATTTAGAAGGAACATCATCATCATCATCGCTGGTTCCTTCATTTGCACCGTCATCTATCCGTTTTAAAAAAAACACATGATCATTAAATATTAGACATGGCACATGCTCGTTCATTTAAAAATAGCGGATAAAAACAGTAACTAAAGAAAGACTAAAACCGGATTGAAACGGATTTTTTTCACGGGTGAAATTTACGATGAAATAATCAACTCGCAAAAGTTCTAAAAAATTTAGCTTGCAATTTCGATATTGTATTCACATTTTGCGAGTTGTATATAGTGAATTTCGAACCATGTATTTTGACACAATTTTTAAGTTTGTTTGTATTTTATTAAAGATTTTGTTTAAAGTTACATACAAAATTATCATTAAAAAAAACATCTTTAGACCAAAATAAAAATTTGAGATGTAGAGTTGTTATTTTTTTGAAGAAAATATTCTTGCAATTTTTTTAATGGATTCTTTTTCAAATATCTAATTTCGTACTGAAGTAATTATAACATCCATGCGTGAAGACCTGTACATGTAATAACCAACTAAGTTAGAAGTTTCCTAACACATTTAATACCGATTTGTTTTTATTTTCTTATTCTCTAATATCTAATGATACTAGCCTCATGAGAGCGAAGAAACAATTTTTAAAATTCAATATGGATCTATTTCCAGTGTTTTTGACCATACTCTATTCAGTTTATTGACAAAACTTTAAAAAAAAAAAATTGAAATTTTGTTAAAATCCAATCATATGCCATACAACATTAACAAGTTCCTGTCTTCTTCTTTTTGGGTTTTTTGTGATTATAAAAAGTTGTATGCAATACAAAACAAAGTTAATCATCTGATTTCGGCCTGAAACGTCAGGACGAGGTATTATTTCAAGAATATGTATTGGACATTCAAGGTTTACCCACTCATGTCTTCTAGACAGAGAACATCAACTTGAATATGTATTTTGCGACTGTGCAATAACTATACACCATATTCTTTTGGAATGTTCTGATTTTTCGCCTATACGAGGTAGACTTTTTAATAATGTGCAAACAATGCATGATCTTTTTACAATATACAATACTTACAAGAAACTGATTTTACAATAAGATTTAATGTACATTTTTTATTGGTATTTTTTGTAATTTTCAATTTAACTGTTTTCATATATTTTTAAATTCCAAGTCCGTCGGATGGGACGTTAAATGGTGCCCAGCGTCAAGGATTGCAACCCCCTTGGCACGTTAAAGATCGTTTCTCTGGTTTTCGAAAAAGAGTAGGGGGCCGCCAGAGAAACCGTAAAACTTTCAAAACCGTTCCTACAATATTTAAATTCATACCGCCGAAATATGGCTGAAATATTGCCGACTTGGCGTAAAACAATAATAATCAATCTTCTTTCAAGACCCGTGATGTCTATTCCAGAAAGTGATGCTAACCTAGACACAATTCCCAAATTATCAGAAGCTTCCACTACCTTGACGACATCATCAGATGTTCCTTTACTAAGATAATTTTGTTTTAAACTGGTATAAATTTAAAAAAAAAAAAGAAAAAGAGAGAAAATTTTGTTAACATATATCTTATCTGAGAGAAAAGTAAATATCCAAAAAGCGATCAAAATAATAAAATAATACTTTTAAAAAATCTCCTTAGCGATTTGTAATATTTTTGCACAATAACACAATTATCACAAGGACATACCGTCACGGTAGCTTGGTCGGTACAGAGCTCGCTCCGTATTCGGAAGGTCATGGGTTCGAATCTAGGCAGCGACTGACCTAAGTCGATAAAAAATAGGTAGATCCCTCACTGCTCAATGGCCCTAAGTGCCGAGTAAATGTCTAAGTTTGAAGCCCTTGGGAGATGACATATCCCTTCCTCAGGATGCAGAATTAAATCTGATTTGTCCCACAGATATTCCTCGGCACTCTGATTGGCCTCCGGCATTAGATTCACCCCTGTATATTGTCATTGAGGAAGGAGGTTTCGAACTTGTGAAGGACTCGATCTTGACAAATTAAGGTGATGATTATAATCACTTTAACTTGATACTGATATTTATATCCCCCACAAACAAAGATTGGGGGGTATATAGAAATCACCTGGTCGTCTGTCTTCAATACGGAGGTCCATTACAATCTGCTACTTCACATAAAGCTTTTTCATAACCTGAGGGTGTGTCATGACCTTGACCCAAGGTCATTTGGGTAAGTTCAAGGACGCAGAGAGAAAAAGTTCATAATTGATGCCCGGTCCATATATATTTCTTATGGATAAACTTGACGAGTTCCGATTTCACACGAGAATATCAGCAGTGTCAGCAAATACAATTTATAAATAAGTTAAATGCCAACCGACATTTTTCATACTAATTGTTATGTGAGTATAAATGCACAAATTTAACTTTTTCCAAATAATTCTAAACGATTTTTCCCGAAAACGTCCGAAAACTTACTGTACTTAGTGCGTATACAGTGATGTACACCTCATTCCATCTCCGCACGACACATATGTAACACTCTCATATTGTGAAGAGCACACGAGAAACGATTTGTACATGCAGAAAAGGATGGTTGCTATCTTCAGAAAGGTACCAATCCCAAGCGCGGATCCAGCATTCTTTTTCCAGAGGGATCCACTCCAGTCGAAAAAATTCCAAACCAGAATTTTTCTTGATGGGCAAGACCTAAACTTTCCCAAACGTATCAAACCCACATGGAAAAAAAGATATAAATCCATTTCCCGATCGCGAACAAAACTTTTTTTCGTGGTGCTGGTGGTGGAGTCCTCGTTTTCTAGATAGGGGGCCCAAAGTAATTTTTAATTGCTTCAGTATATACTTTTAAAACTCTGCAAATACCGGGAGTGGTGGTGGTGGTCCGGACCCCCCTCCCTTTCATATCCGCGCATGAAACTGTCTAAATACGGTTAAATTACCCTTGTGGAATAATAATAATAATAATAATAGAAAAAGGGTTCAATTGTAATAAATATAAAACTACAGTAGCCTCCGGATATAACAAAATCCACGGGACTTTAATTTCTCGTCATAACCAATACTCGTTATATCCGAGGTCACATTTCCCAATCTGACTGCCGATCAGTTTAAAAAAACACATCTGAAATAACATTTTTCTGTTAATTTTTTGAACCCATTTTTCAAACATCCCGCTTTTCATCCACGATTTGGATTTGGCGCCATACTCGACTGGGAGAGTTTTGAGACCGAGGATTAAATTTTTTCAGCACCAAAGGTATCATTTATTTTCTTCTGTCCATTTTGCAAAACATAATAACAGTTACTAGGAACTTGAGCGTATAAAACATAGGCGTTGAAAAATTTTCTTGGCTCGTAACCATTGATTAAATTCGGTCATTTTTCCTTCCATTTCTGGATACAATCTAATTTTATACTTGCACTTTTTCCACTAGATGTTTTATAAACTATATCTCGCCTTTGTTTAAATCTTTCAATAAATCCTTTTGAAGTTCTTGCAAAAATGTTCATTATTTTGTTGCAAGAACTTCTAATTTCTTTGAAGCTAAAGTGAGGCTGGAAATCAGAATTCTATCTTCTTCCTTTATACAATGCGCTACTACACCTGTAAAATCATTTTCTGCTTTGACCAAAACCTTCCGAATAGTAATTTTCTAAAATCACATCTTTGTTTTTTTTTTAAATTGTGCTAAATGTACTTGAAGCTAGTGTTGTCACGATGATCGATTTATAATCGATCGGAAAGGCTGTCGATTTTAGAAAATCGATTGGAGATTTAACAACAGATTATAATCAGCACTTATCTTTTTATTGTTTGCTAATTCTTATTCCACGAAAGAAAACTCTTGTTATCAATATATATCTTCCATATATATCTTCCAAGTGTTGTCATTTACCAATTTAAAATGCTGAAAATCTGGTTTGAAATGTTTTCTTACAGATAAGTACAACTATGCTTGAATTTATATTAATAGATTATAAGATAATAATGATTACTTGTATTTCTAAGCTGAAAAAACGAAACTTTCTGGTATAAATGAAATATATGCGATTTCAGTGTTTGGGGGAAAATCACCTTTCATTTCATATTGAATCTTCGTAAAACAACATACAGTCAATCATAGCTAGGCTCAAAATCGAAACGGTAGTTGTATTGACATAGAAAGAACAAGAGATGTTTGTGAAACACTTATGACCCCCTAAAATAATTGAAATTTTTCTAAATCCAAGGTGCATAACTCTGTGAAAATTTGCTCGATCGTACCCAAAACAGAACTTGGCCTATGGCCTAACAAAGAAACCTATTGATTTTGAGGTCAAAAGGTCAAGGTAATAAATTCTGTTTTAACACCTTCGTTTCCGCGCGATATCTCGAGAATCCTTTGAGATTTTGCAGTGAAATTTTACATAACTCCATGTGGCCTAAGGAAGACCTCTATTGATTTTGAGGTCAAAAGGTCAAAGTTCAAGGTCATAAATTCAAACATTCCTTCTGTGTGTAACACTTTTGTTTCCGGGCCATATCTCAAGAAGCTTTTGAGCTTTTGCAATGAAATTTTATACCATAACTCCCTATGGCCTCTATCGACCCTCTCAAAGTGTCCCCACCCGTTTTTTTTTTTTTTTATCTATTTGTTGTATTAAAATTCACTTGGCACTATATTTAGCACAGGGGCATGTGGAAAATTATTACGTCTAATACAGGTTGTCGGCGGACTTTACACTCTAATTACATCTATTAAAACTGTTTAGTAAATTGATTGATTGATTGTATGTTGTGTAACTTCCCAATCGAGAATTTTTTATTCATATAGAGACGTCACCATATACCGGTGAAGGGATTCAAATTTTGACCTTTACTCGGCAATCAGGGCCAATGAGCAGTGAGGGATCTTTATCGTGCATACGCCTGTCGTGACACGGGGCCTCGGTTTTTAAGGTCTCATCCGAAGGACCCGCAACTTTCACTTCAAAGTGCCGAGTGTAGGGCGAAGGAACAGTTGCCACCAATTTTTATCGACTTAGGTCAGTCGCGGCCGAGATTCGAACTCATGACCTCCCGATCACGGAGCGAGCGCTCTGCCGACTGAGCTACCGTGTTTAGTAAAGGCTAAATTGGACACCATGTATTGTGTAAAATTTTGACAATATCGAACGTGAATATAAACATTATATGTGAGCTAATATTTGCATTTAATTTGCTGTATAATCAAGTTTCTGCGTGGTCTAGAGGTTCATGTATGATTCTTGCTTAGCAAGTGAGAGGTACCGGGTTCAAATCCCGGACGATCCTTTTTATTTTTTGTGATTTACTGAATGATAGTAATCAACATGTGAAATGAAAAAGTTATGACGTCCGGCGTGTGCAAACTCATAAAATCATTATTACAGGGTGATAAACATTCTATAGAAAAAGAATCTTCTATACACATATTAAAGAATAAGCAATCAAACCTTAATATCCATATTGGCATTTTTATTTCCTTCAATATACACGTATACATTTAATAATTCTACAAATCCAGGGGGGGGACCCACCCCGAACTGCGAATTCTCTTCTTTTTTCCCTAAGTGGGGAACACAAAGTCTCTGAATTAGCTTGGCTTGTTTCATTTCAGTATGTGCAACCTCTGCGAAGACAATGAACGAAAGCTGCAAATAATTGGATTTTTTTTTTACGTCCAAGGGGCAAAATTCTGTCAAAAATTGCTTAATCGTATCCAAAACAGAACTTGATATAGATATTCTTAAGTAAAATCTGTATACCAAATTTCATTTCAGTATGTGCAACCTCTGCGAAGAAAATGAACGAAAACTGTTGGTGGACAGACAGACCGACCGACCTATCGACAGACAGCAGCAAAGCAATATGCCCTCCCTTCTTCGAAGAGGGGCATAAAATGAAAATTTGTACAAATGTTCATATAAATTAAATACAGTGCAAAAATAAAATACATTTTCTTATAGTTAATCTATTTCTTCATTGAAAAAATGTCTCTGATTAAAAATTAACTATTGCCATTAGAATAAGATATATCGTTTGTGTAGATAGAGCACAAACAGCAATTATTAACTTCGAAAACATCGATTTTGTGTTAATAAAAAAAGAAGACACAACAGTGTTAATTATTGATAGCTTTGAAATCGTCTTTTAACGTAAGCGCCTCCGAATCGCCAGAAATAGTCAGCAGTTAATAAGAATAGTACGTATATTCATGTAACAGCGATGGCAGATGTATATTTATGGTATAAGAAACAGGTTTGCTTTTTATTAATTGTTCTAACATTGGAGCTTACAGGATGTAAAGCAAACAGGAAACCATTCACTTTAAAGGCAATGTCTTATTTAAGTGGCGTGATACCAACAACTGGAACTTGCTATGTTTCCGAGTTGGAGGAGACCCATCTTATTGAGTGTTCCTTGAGGTGCTCAATGTTAGCTTGTGCTGGAGTGTTTTATAACAAGAATCTGAAATCCTGTAAACTTCTAAAACGAAAATGTACACAGAACGTGTTGTATGCTGTACATGCAGGTTGGAATTTTCTTTCTGGTAAATATATTTCAATAAGATTTTGCTCAATGAAAAAGGTGAAGATAAGGAACAGTGCTCAAGCTATAAAAAATCCTTTCAGTAAATTATAAACCGGGAAAAATGCGGACCCAAGGAAATGTCATGTGCCAAGGGAGAGAAGGGTCCGTTATGTAACATTAAGCAGTAATTTTCATAAGGCAGGTTTTGGGTAGAAATTCGGCCCCAGTTCCAACTGAAAATATGTTTTTATTTTCCAAAAATGTAGTGGAAGTCTTCCCCCAAAAAAACTTATAAGACGTGATCAAATGCAGTTTGTTTATTGTATGTTTCTCAGTAAAGTTCAAGAAGGTTATATTGATCAGTCATGTTGGATTTCTTCATAATAAGCCCGTAGATTCAAATTGAATCTAAACATATAAAGAAAGTCCCTGTGCTACAGCATTTGTAAAAGTGGTGTAAATCAGACGTGGTTTCTTGAAAACCCCAAAGATATTGAAGAAAATTTAAAATCACTAAATTTTTCAAGAGTCAGCAACATCAAAACATACATTTTTTTTTTTACACTTTAAACAACCATTCCTCGCAATAAATTTAAAAAAAAAGGCTTTTTTTGATTTCATAGACAAAGTTGGACCTTTTCACTTAACATCATACAATTAGGACTAAAATTTAATTATTCTCCAACAAGCATCGTATTGTAGGTCACAATAAATATTTTATTACTATTATATTGGGATTGTATTGAATAATCCTTTTCAAAGCATCAATACATTTTATAAACAAAGAAATTTCAGACTTGTCAAATTTTAAATTTTAGTCGCATTTTTTTTCTTTTTTGGAAATGAACAACTGCTTCTTCAATAAAAATGAAACTCTTAAAATTTTATATCTTGTGATCGGTCATCAAGAAAATTGTATTTGTTAAAAACCACTTCATACGAGTACTTTGAAATTGATATTTAAAGGATGCTGAGAGATTCTCATTAATAACATTTATGTAGTCGTTGGAGACAGTTCTTCAAAACCTCGGCACTTTATTAGCAGAACTGTTTTTTTTTTTTTTGTTTTTCCTATGAAGCAGAATTTAGTCCAGACCTTTACATAAGAAGAAAATACTTGCTGTTGCTTCAACTATGCATCGATCGTGTTATCAATTATCTATAGTTACTTTCATTCATTTGTCAACTCCAATTGATTGATTGTATTTTGTTTAAAGTTCCGTTCGAGAATTTTTCACTCATATAGAGACGTCACCATATACCGGTGAAGGGCTTCGAGTTTAGACTTTTACTCGCCACTAAGGGCCATTGAGCAGTGAGGGTTCTTTATCGTGTCAATGCCTACCGTGACACTGGGCCTTGATTTTAAGCTCTTCTGAGCCAAAAGCTCACAGGACTGATGCTATAGCCGTTTGTGCGGTGTGCGTAAACTTTTTAGAATATGGGCCATAACTCAAGAACCCCTTGGCCAATTATTGACAAATTTGTCACAGGGTATACTGGGCCAACGGGCTTATGTTTATACTAAAACTAGTGTTGTGACCCTTAAACATGGGGAGATAATTAGGAAAATATAAACAAAAGGACTGAAAAATCTTCTTCTCAAGAAACTTTGTCAGTTGGTGTATCTTGGGTCCTCAGAGTACGACAACTAAAAAGTAAGTCACCTTGACCTACATGTACTTTTTGAATTTTATAGCTAATCTTATTCAAAACAATTAAGGTAATTAACTCGAAAACTGAGAGGTTGAGCGTCATTAGATCTTGTAAGATGATGCATCTTGGGGCCATAAAACATATTTATTAAAAAGTAGTTCACAGTTACCTACATTTTGAACTTTGCAAGCATTCGATTTCAAAGCATTTTAGAGGCATAATTTGGACATTTTAAGGCCTATGATCATAAAACTTTGTGAGTTGATGCATCTTGGGTCATAGAAAAACGTCAACTAAAAAGTAGGTCACCATGACCTACTTTTGAAATTTTATGGCTATATTCAAATATTTAGGGTACTATTTGGCTTAGAATCATCAAAATTTGTCAGTTGATGTATCTTGAGTTCTCAGAGTAGGTCGACTGAAAAGGAGGTCACCGTGACCTACTTTTCAATTTCTATGACTATAATTAAATATTTCGGGTACTATTTGACTTAGAATCAACAAACTTTGTCAGTTGATGCATTTTGGGTCTTCGAAGTAAGTGGACTGAAAAGTAGGTCACCGTGACGTACTTTTATAAGTTGATGCATCTTGGGTCCTTGGAGTACGACAACTGTAAAGTAGGTCACCTTGACCTCCTTTTGAAATTTAATGGCTGTATTTAACATTTTCGGGTTCTATTTGGCTTAGAATCATCAAAATTTGTCAGTTGATGTATTAGGGTCCTCAGAGTAGGTCGACTGAAAAGTAGGTCACCGTGACTTACTTTTGTAAATTTATGGCTTCAATGAAATATTTCAGGTACTAATTGGCTTAGAATCATAAAACTTTGTCAGTTGATGCATCTTGGGTCCTCGAAGTACAATAACTGAAAGGTAGGTCACCATGACCTACTTTTGAAACTTTATGTCTGTATTTAATATTTCCGGGTACTGTTTGGCTCAGAATCATCAAACTTTGTCAGTTGATGCATCTTTAGTCCGCGGAGTACAGCTACTGAAAAAGTAGGTCACCATGACCTACTTTTCAATTTATATGGCTATAATGATATATCTTGGGTACTTATTAGCTTAGAATCATCATCTAAAATGTAGGTCATGATGACCTACCTTTGGAATTAAAACTTTATCTAAATATACAGGATAATTAGAGGCTTCAAATAGAAGTGAAAGGTTGTACAGTTTATAAGAAGAGCGATTCAAGGCCCTTGGGCCTCTTGTTAATGCTAAATTCGAAAGACCCACAACTTTCACTTCAAAGTGCCGAGCGCTTGGCGAAGGAACAGTTGCTACCTATTTTTTATCGAATCAGTCGTGGCCGTAATTCGAACACGACCTTCCGATCACGGAGCAAGCGCTCTACCGACTGAGCAACCGTGGAGGCTCCAGTGAACTCGGAATAAAAGGCATCACAAGTCTGCCAAATCTTTGTAACATTTGGATGTTTTACTTACTATAGACGATAATGACTAACTAATAATACAGTTGTATGATACATGGAATAATCTCATCGTCAACTTCCCATGTGTAAATAGAAATATTCAAACATCAACCTGCATATGGTGTTTTGTGTTTTCTAACTGATCAGATACCCAAGGGCATGCTCCGAGTGAGATCATTTTTAAACCGAGGAGAGTTACCTTCTAATAGGTTGATTTTATAAGGATTTGAACAACCCTGTGTAATACCAGCATGTCTCAAATGCCACGGTCGTTTCAATGAGAAATACATGTAGAACCTGTCGTTAGTCGTATTTTGTCTGACATGTTCCGATACCATTTGATAGGTTTAAGTTCAACTGCGGAGTACTCAGTATACCTGATCAATACAAAGGGTTCACGGCGGGTGTGACCGGACAACAGCTTTCTCCTGGGCACCTTATCCCACCTCTTGTGTTTCCAGGAGTCCGTGTTTTTCCTTGTTCATTATTTGTTTTGTTTACACGATTAATTCACTGTTAGTTATCTTCACTTTTTATATTGATTTTAAGTATACATCAGTAGAAATGAAATTGAGTGTTTTCATAATTCATGTCGCAATGATGCGAATGTAATTGAGGTTGTCGTAGGACTGTAATATCCTACTGAAGGAACCGTGTAAAAGAACAAAGTCTGTCATAGAGATATCTTTCTGGTATGCAAAACCATTTCAAATTAAGTCATATAAAGTCTTATTGTATGAATGTGTTTGAATTTAGACATTTAATATTAAATACTTTTGGTTTTTGGATTCCATCTTCTTTTCATTGAATATCCTCTGGCGCAAAAAATAAAATTTGTATTCAAAAAAAGGCAAGACATCATAATCCGCCTTGAGGCCCCCAGCGGGTTCAGGGCAGAACCCTGGTTGATTGCCGAGGGGGCGAAGCCCCCGGAAGCTCCTGAAATATCATGTTTTATTTTTTTTTTTTTTGGACAAAATCTACAAAATCTGTTTCTTCAAAAGCATTTTTGTTAGTATGAGGGCATTTCAATTTCATCGGTGAAATACTGCAGATCATACTTGCATCCGTTGAATAAAACTGATATTTTCACAAGTGTTTTTTTTTTTTTAAATCGGGAATGCAACGTACTATGTGGCAACACAAGTTCGCCTTTTTTAAAAATTCATTAACAAAAAATATCAAATCTATTATTTTAGCGTTAAAAATACTTATTACGTAAATTTTAATTAAAGTTGGCTATTTGTTCAATTTACTCAGTCCTTATTAAATTTTAATTATTTTTTTTTTCATTTCAAATGCATCTTTATATACCTTCACCGCAATATTGCTTTGAATATTAATAGAGAGACAATAAGTCGATAATAGAGAAAATAAATAAAAAATTATCAACAGAAAAATCAATGTCTGATATGGAATATATTTCTCAAGAGAGTTTTTGTTAATATTTATAATTTCAGGAGTGCTATATACACCTAAAAACATCGAATATCTATTTAAAATGCAATTACATTTTTAATTCTTGATTGTTTTTAAAATAAAGTAACCGTGCAACGCAGTAAATTTGTATTTTAAACAAGAGACCCGAGGGCCTTAACGGTCACCTGAGTATAATACAACACTGTAAAGGATCGATAGAAGTTTAAAACAAAATTAACTGATAGACAAAGCAATGTTGCTCACGAATTTCAAATATCTGGTAAAAATACCCTTGCTTATTGTAGGGTGCTAGCCCGAGTGATGTCCTTTGTATCATACTTGGTTTTCCAAAGCCTTTAAGTGATGATAATGAATGCAAAATATACAATGAACACTTGCCTATTGTGTAAGGTATTCAATATATGTTACTTGCCTAGTGCTACAATTCAGTACGCAGAGACTTGGCTATATAACGTTGCTATTTGCCACAAATTACATCAAGTCTCTGTGATTCTTTGTTCACTTTGATAAAGTAAAACAACTTTATCCAGTCTCTGGTCAACCTTTACTTTACCTGACAATAACACATTCACTGTCACACAAATCACCTCAGTGTAAACATAATGTGTACAAATACAACTTTTGCTATATATGTGAATAATCTTTATGCCAATCTTTTATATTGCTTTCCAGGCAAGAATCCGACTTTGAGCATGCTTTGCTCATTTAAACCTAGCATTCACTTCTATTTTGTTTCTATATATATATATAACTATATATAACATTCTTTCTTTTATTCTCATTCAATCAAATAACCTGTTAATTTAATTACATTCAAGAATTTCCTGATTAACACAATCTAGCACAGGGGAGTAATTCTCATTTGCTTCACATTACAATTGTGTGCTCTGTTTTGCCTCCTAGATACCCAGGAGCAAAGAAAAGGCACATTTACTTATAATATTTAATACATTTACATTGATATTATCGCATTTAGTCTGTTTGCTAAGTAATCAGAGGCAGAGGAGATTTTCATAGCATTAATGCATTTTTGCTAAGTAATCAATAGAGTTCCCGCAAAGCACCAAAACCCCTGACCCAGGGACCATGACCATGAAATTCACAATTTTTGAAGAGGTTCCTTTATCATAACTAAGTACTAAGTTCATCGGCTTAATACCCAGTAGCAGAGGAAAAGATTTTCAAAGAATTAATGCATTTTCACGCATTTTCAATGCATATATAATGATTAGAGCCCCCCCCCCCCCCAACACCAGAACCCCTGACCCTTGTGAAATTCACTATTTTGAAGGAGACACGCTTTCACATCATTACTATGTACTTAGTTCATCGACTTAATACCCAGGAGCAGAGGAGAAGATTTTCAAAGAATTAATGCATTTTCACTAAATAACCATTAGAGCCCCGCCCTAACACCAGAGCCCCTGACCAAGGGGCCATGAAATTCGCAATTTTGGAAGAGGCACTCTTCTTCATCATAACTATGTACTTTGTTCATCGGCTTAATACCCAGGAGCAGATGAGAAGAATTTTGAAGAATTAATGCCTTTTAGCTATATAATCATTATAGCCCCACCAGAACTCATGACCCAGGCGCCAAAAAATTCACAATTCTTGAAGAGGCACTCTTTCTCACCAAAACTATCTACTTCGTTCAACGGCTTAATAGCCAGGAGGAGAGGAGAAGATTTTAAAAGAATTAAGGCATTTTCACTAAATAATCAAAAGAGCCCCCCCCCCCCACCAAAACCGCTGACCCTTGGGCCATGAAATTTACAATATTGGAAGAGGCACTCTTTCTCATCAAAATTATGTACTTAGATCATCGGCTTAATATCCAGGAGCAGAGGAATAGATTTTCAAAGAATTAATGCATTTTCATTATATTATATTATAAGAACCCGCCCCCAACACCAGACCCCTCACCCTGGGGCTATAAAATTCACAATTTTGGAGGAGGCACTCTTTCTCATCATAACAATGTACTTAGTTCATCGACTTAATACCCAGGAGCAGAGGAGAAGATTTTTAAGGAATAAATGCATTTTCACTATATAATCATTAGAGCCCCGCCCTAACACCAGAACCTCTCACCCCGAGGCCATAAAATTCTCAATTTTGAAGGAGGCACGCTTTCTCATTATTACTATGTACTTTGTTCATCGACTTAATGCCCAGGAGCAGAGGAGAAGATATTGAAAGAAATAATGCATTTTCACTATATAATCATTAGAGCCCCTGACCCAGGGGCCATGAAATTCAGAATTTTGGAAGACGCACTCTTTCTCATCAAAACTATGTACTTTGTTCATCGGCTGAATACCCAGGAGCAGATGAAGAATTAATGCATTTTCACAATATAATCATTAGAGCCCCGCCCTAACACCAGAACCCCTGACCCTGGGGCCATGAAATTCTCTCATCAAAATTATGCATTATGTTTATTTCCTTAATACCCATGAGCAGAGGAGAAGATTTTCAAAGAAATAATGTATTTTCACTATATATTCAACAGAGCCCCACCCTAGCACCGACCCCTGACCCAGGGGCCATAAATTTCACAATAGAATGGTAGAGGGCTCAATGCTTATTACAATCATGCCAACAGTTTGACTGCTTGATGTCCGGGAGTAAAGAAGAAGATTTTTAAAGATTGCATTAATTTTAGTGGTTTTGGCCCCACCCCTCAGGCTCCAGGGGGGTAGGGACCATGAAATTTACATTGTGTGTTCCCTGTCACCCATAGATGCTATATGGTTGAGCGGTTTCAGAGAAGAAGCTAAAAATGTTCAAATGTTAACGCACAACGCAAGACGACGGACAAAAACAGATAGCAATAGGTCACCTGAGTAAACTCAGGTGATCTAATTATCAGGGGAATGAATAATTTATATAATTGTTTTAAATACAATTTTTTATTTAAGAAAATTTGTCCTTGAAATTCAAAAACATATACATAGATAAAACGACAAGAAAACTGTATCTAAAATCCATTAAAATTGAAAATTTTATGGATAATATGTATTAATAAAATAAATCTGGAAAACCTACGTTTTTAGCTTTTCTGAGCCAAAGGCTGAAAGAGCTAATATGGCCATTTGTGCGGTGTGGGTAAACTTTTTAGAAAATTGGCCATATCTCAAGAACCCCTTAGTAAATATTTTTCTTCAAATTTTTCAGAGTATTCTTGGCCCAAGGACTTTCATTTATACTAAAGCTAGGGCTTTGTCCCTTAAACAAGGGGATATAATAAGGGGAATAAAAACAAAAGTAGTTGTTGCTAAAAAATCATCTCAAGAACCACTGGGCAGATTATCAACGAACTTACATACAACGATGAGGATATGTTGTTGATTAAAATTGTTCAAGGCATCACCCTAGAGCAAAGGGCGTGACCTCAAGTTTACTTCAAAGTTGACCAAAATTCACGTTTTGTTAAATCTTTATTTTGCTCACTATAAGGCATAGGATCATCAAATCTTGTCAGCTGAAGTATCTTCGGACCTTCTCATCACGTTTACTCTAGAGTAGGTCACGGTGACCTTTTTTGAACTTTGCAGGTATTCATTTTTAGTTTATTTTTTATGCATAACTTAGACACTTTGAAGCCTATGATCATCAGAACTTGTCAGTTTATGCATCATGAGACCTTGACGCGTGTCAACCAAAAAGTAGGTAACCGCGACTACTTTCTGAATTTTATGGCTAATCATTTTCTAAACAGGAATTGTCATTATTTCAGATACTTAGAGGTTTAGAATCATCAAACCTTGTAAGTTGATGCATCTGGGTTCTTAAAACAGATTTATCAAAAAGTAGGTCACAGTGATCCACTTTTTGAATTTAACAGGTGTTCATTTTTAAATAGTTTTAGAGGCATATCTTGGACACTTTGAAGCATAAGATTATCAAACTTTGTCAGTTGATGCCTCGGAGTGTGTCAACCAAAATGTAGTTCACCTTGACCTACATTTGCAGTTTCATGGCTTAATTTGAATATTTCAAACTTTGTCTGTTGATGCATCTTGAGTTCTCGGAGTGTATCGACCAAAACGCAAGTCACCGTTACCTACTTTTGCAATTTCATGGCTTAATTTGAATATTTCAGATACTAATTGGCTTGGATTTATAAAATTTTGTCAGTTCATGCATCTTGGGTACCAGGAGTGTGTCAACCAAAAAAGTAGGTCACTGTGACCTACTTTTGGAATTTTGATCGCATTTTCAGTTAATTATTGGCTTAGAATCATCAAACTTTGACAATTGATGCATATTGGGTCCTCGGAGTGTGCCAACCATAAAGTATGTCACCGTGACCTACTTCTGTAATTTGATGGCTTTTACAGTTACTAATTGGCTTAGAATCATCAAACTTTGTCAGTTGATGCATCTTGAGTCCTCGGAGTGTATCGACCAAAAAGTAGGTCACCATAACCAACTTTTACATTGTCATGGCTTAATTTGAATATTTCAGATACTAATTGGCTTGGTATTATCAATATTGTCAGTTGATGCAGCTCGGGTACCCGGAATGTGTCAGCCAAAATGAAAGTCACCGTGACTTACTTTGGGATTTTTTCGTATTTTTTTTAATCACTAATTGGCTTAGAATCATCAAGTTTTGTCAGTTAATTCATCTCAAGTCCTCGGAGTTTATCGACCAAAAAGTAGGTTACTCTGACCTACGTTTGGAATTTTGATCGCATTTTCAGTTAATTATTGGCTTAGAATCATCAAACTTTGACAGTTGATGCGTATTGGGTCCTCGGAGTGTGCCAATCATAAAGTATGTCACCGTGACCTACTTCTGTAATTTGATGGCTTTTACAGTTACTAATTGGCTTAGAATCATCAAACTTTGTCAGTTGATGCATCTTGAGTCCTCGGAGTATATCGACCAAAAAGTAGATCACCATAACCAACTTTTGCATTGTCATGGCTTAATTTGAATATTTCAGATACTAATTGGCTTGGTATTATCAATATTGTCAGTTGATGCAGCTCGGGTACCCGGAATATATCAGCCAAAATGAAGGTCACCGTGACCTACTTTGGGATTTTATCGTATTTATTTAATCAATAATTGGCTTAGAATCATCAAATTTTATCAGTTAATGCATCTCAAGTCCTCGGAGTTTATCGACCAAAAAGTAGGTCACTCTGACCTTCTTTTGCAATTTAATAGTTTAATTTGAATATTTCAGATACTAATTGGCTTGGAATTATCAAATTTTGTCAGTTGATGCATCTTTGGTACCCAGAATGTATCAACCAAAAAGTAGGTCACCGTGACCTTTTATTGGAATTTGATGGCTATTTTCAGATAGTAATTGGCTTAGAATCATCTAACTATGTCAGTTGATACATCTTGGTTTCTCAAATTTTGTCAGTATAAAAGTAGGTCAGTGACCTACTTTTGGAATTTGCTTTTTCAGATACTAATTGATAAATGAATTCTCAAACTTTGTCACGCAGTACAGTTAAGGTGCCAAATGGAAATATCGGCGAATTTTTTAGACAGAAAATACATTCTCTACAAGGATGGGCGATTCTTTTTAGGCCTTTACTATAATATGACAAATGTAATGTGACTGAAAACTACATGTTGAGGACGTTTATATTTCTTATTTAGATTTGTCACGTAGTGTGGCAGTCACATGATTCTAGCAAATAAACCTGCAGTATTTAGGACATCTATAAATTCCAATATTGCAAGGGCATAACCAAGTTAAAAATCTAAGTTTAATTTATAATTATTTTCAACACTCTGTATTTTGTGAAAAGTGCTGCGAACCTATATAGATTCTACTATATGATTGCTAACATTACATTTGTTAGACCGTATGTTGAATATTTTGCTGGTCAAGTACATTTAATGTAGATATAATTAATTCATTTGCAAGATTTCATCAGGTTTGCAGCACTTTTCAAATATCTTCGTACCTCTTGAGTTTGTTTAAAAGCTTGTCGTAATTCATTGAGGGTATGCCCTTACAATATATCGATTTATTACGACCCTTCTATTACCCTTCAATGAATCTGCATACAAATGTACGGCAGTTTCACTTGTCTAGGGAATGTACGGGAAGTATACGAATAAAATCATAAAATAGACATCGCATCCAAGTTAATTGCCTCTTATATATCTGCAAATAATCTTTTATTTAATTACAAAACACATTTTACATTGTATAAAATATAACTTGATCCGCCTCTCACTGCATACAAACTGCGTCAAATTTTACGATATGACGTCACATTGACCAGTGCATTGCGATCAGTGAATTGTTATATATTGCTGTGTGGGATTTAACCAACGACAAAAATACATGCAAAAGTATACACTTATTTCATGACTACGAGGGGAACAGTCAAACTGTTGTTCCGAGGTAATGGGGAAGACCTGGGAAACTGTTGCCGAAGGCCGAGGGCAACAGTTTCCCAGGTCTACCCCATTATCGAGGGACAACAGTTAAACTGTATCCCGAGTTGTAATGAAATAAGTGTTTTATTACCTAACCTACTATATAATTTCTTAAAGTAATGATATAGTCACTTTGACAAAAGTTTGCATTTTTTCTTAGTGTTATCATGTCCTAATAAATATTGATGTATACATGTATTGTTTAGTAAAAAATATAAGATGACTTGAAGGTTTGAATATAACACACTGAGTCGGACGTTTTAAAAGGCAAAGGTCTATAGTGAGTGAAAGGGGCCTACATTTTTCCAAAATTTCCCTCAGTGTTCTTGTCCTCTTCTTTCAAATGCTATTAAATTGAATATATATTTATATGGGTATTAGGATTACTCTTCAAATGATAATTTCAAATTAATTGCCATGAAAATGCTTCAATTTACACATAATTCAATAGTATAGATGTTAAATACGGGAAACTAATTATGACGTCATAATGGATTAGTTCAGCCATGCAACAGTTCATTCTGTGACCGGGTAAACAGTTTTGACTGTTTCATGATTTGCAAAAACATTAAAAAAGAATCAGGAAACAGTTCAAAATGCCTAATTACAATTTATATAGTAGGTTAGGTAATAATAAGTATTGATGTAGTTTAAAGCTATCCAACAGTTTAAAATAGCGTATCATTTCATTCTGTGGTAATTTGAATAACATGTATTTTTGTGTGATGTCATTGTAAGCATTTCCCGTAAAAATTAGGCCCCGCCTACTTAATGCAGCCTTAACTGTGCTGCGCAGTTGATGCATCTTGGATTCTCAGAGTGTGTCAACAAAAAAGTAGGTCACTGTGCTACTTTTACAACTTCATGGCTAAATTTAAATGTTTCAGATACTAGTTGGCTTGGAATTAAAATGTCAGTTGTGGCATTGCTGACCTACTTTTGAAATTTCAAGGTTTTATTCTTAAAAATACTTTACCAAGAGGCTTAAAACGGAAGAGATTATCGGTACAATTTTCAGAATAGCGATTCTAAGCCCTTGGGCCTCTTGTTTTCTGTTCAGTTTTCATATATAATTTACTTTTAGGTGTAATTGAACTTTCGAAATCATTTGTTGTTGGAAATCTGTTTATTCTTAAGCATTGTTGGGTAAAGGGCGCTACACCACATTATACGTATGCATTAAGATTAGGGGTCTTACGATACATGTAGTGCTAAAGTGTATCCTGATAAATCACTTTTATTAGGTTAAAAGAAATAGCATAAATTTCTTAAAATGTTATACATCGTTATGTTGCGATAAACCGGCATATCAGACGTATCATTTACACCTTCCTCTATTCAGATATGTCCGGCTGTGACCAGGGATGGACACAATTCAGGGACCACTGCTACCGCCTTAGGGAGACTGCAGAAAGCTGGCACAATGCCTGGGTAAGTTTTACCAATGTTACCGTCCAAATGAGACAGCAAAAAAGCTGGCACAATGCCGGGGTAAGTTTAACCAATGTTACCGTCTAAGTGATACAGCAAAAATCCTGGCACAATACTGCGGTTAGGTTCACCTCTGTTACCGTCCAAGTGAGACAGGAATAGCTGTCACTATGCCATTAAATGTTATTAATGGTTTATTGAACAGAATTTATGAAGTTGGACTCTAATTTTTGAACTGTTTGAAACTTTGAAATATTTTAAGAGATTTAACACACTTATCGAGTTTTATAGATTACAAATTAAGAAACACAAGGGTGTTTTTCAGGGATTGTAGGGGGCCTGTATTCTGCTCCATTCACAATTACAGGTACTTGTGGACAGGACCACCCCCAACTCCAACCCCTCAACAAATGTCAACCCAGGGGTTTGTTAGATATTTCATCACAAATTATATTTATTACACTTATTATGTTTACCATAGGAAAAACCCAAAATAATGAATACCCTACTTTATTACATTTTCAACAGTGAAATACTGTGATTTATTTATTGAATAAAAGTGATATTCTCTCACAGTGTGAAAGGATACCAAAATGATATTCTCTCACAGTGTGAAAGGATATCAAAGTAAGTAAAAAATAATTTCTGACCTGTCATAAGATAGAGATAGTAACTAAACATCTTGATAGAGCTAAAACTGCAATTTTCTTCCCAAATATGTTTCTAAAATCCATGCTATGTAATATTTTCAATCTCACAACTGCTAAGCTATGACGTCTCAACCGCTCAACTATGACGTCAAGCCTATCTATGACACTGGGTTAAGAAAAGACAGTGGCAAAGGGAAAATCAAAGAAAATGTAATAAACAGAAAATTCAATGTTTTGTAGATGAATATAGAATTTATTTCACTCGTGACACAGGATTTTTTGATATTTTCACTCGTGCTTCGCACTCGTGAAAATATCAAAAAATCCTGTCCCACTCGTGAAATAAATTCCATATTCATCTACAAAACATTGAATATCCTCTATACATGTATACATTATAAGAGAGAAAGGTATGTTACTCCGATTACTGTTAACATTGTACCCCCATTGGTCTTTCTGGGTTAAATGAAAGTGCATGAAGAATGTATTACCTAATAGAATGTATTATCTAATACGATAACATCCGAGAATTTTTTTTTGACCTGGTGTTATAATGTCTCTCGAGTTTTATCTTAATAGGTAATACATTTATTATGCACTTCCGTTAATTGCGTTTACCTGAGGATTTTTCAACGCACTGACTTTAATCGTTTGTGATTGATTGATTGATTAAATATTGTTTAACGCCGAGTCGGCAATCTTTCAGCCATATTTCGGCGGTATAATCAGTTTAATCGGTTTTTGAAAGGTTTGGGTTTCTCTGGCGGCCCCCAATGAGCCTACTCTTTTTCGAAAACCAGAGAAACGATCTTTTGCGTGCCAAAGGGGTTGTAATCCTTGACACGGGGCACCATTTTACGTCCCGTCCGACGGATTTAAAAATCTAAAATATCTAAACAATTAAAATATATATTTCTCAAAGTATTTCTCAACAAAAATGTTAAAATTGTAAACTTCTAAATTTTACTGTACAAATCAGTTTCATGTAAGTATTCTAAAATTATTCCAACATTAACATTTGTAAAAAGTTCATACATCGTTCGTGCATTTTTAAAAAGTCTATTTCGAATAGGCGAAAAATCAGTACAATTTTAAAAGAATATGATTCACAGTTAGCGGACAGTCACAGGATATACATTCTGGCTGAAACTCTCGATTCAATAAGTATGCATGCGTTATTTTTGAATGACCAATACGTATTCTTGAAATTATCACTTCGTCTTGACGTTTCAGGTCGAAGTCAAATGATCTGTTAACTTTCTTCCTCGTTGTTACTTTCATCACAAAATTCCCAGTAAATTTGCCAAAGAGAATTTACATAAAGTTTTAATCGTTCGTGAAGATTAACTGTGAGATTCTTACGGAATAGTCAATCGGATAGCATGAACTAAGACAAATATGTAGAGACAATGTGAACCGACTTTTTAGGTTGAAATGAAATAATACATATAAACCAGGAGGGTGCAGTGTAAACAAATCAGATCTTTCTCTTTTGTAATGTATTAGTAGGGTACTTTTGTGAAGAACGATTATTTTTTTCCCTCCAATTTTACGTATGGTGCACATAATAAATAAGTGTAATAAATATAATTTGTGAAGAAACAACCAACAAGCCCTGGGTTAATATTATTCCGGGGGGGGGGGGGTCCTGTCTACAAGTACCTGTGTTCGATCCCAATGATAAAAAGTATGTGTGTTTCCCATTTCACAAAAGAAAATTCTTAAAGACGATGGAAACAAACAAATATGGTGTTCAAAAAAAAAAAATGCTCCAAAAACTGATTAACTGAATGTAAAAAGAGTCAATAAATACAAAATAATCTTATTAAATTTATTTAGAAAAATGTTAAATATGATATTTTCCCCCATTTCATCCAAATGTGGATATTTTTTTCCAAAGGGAAAAGCCCAGGCCCTGGATTTTAAAACCTAAAAAAAACCTTGAACTCATATAATATTTAATATATATTGTGAATATTTAAACATATACAGCTCCAAAATTTTCCTTTCTACCTTACGTACATATTTAAAGAAATTTAATGAACATTTAGATGACTTAATTTAGTGCTTCTAAAGAATGGTGCAGATGCAGACGAAATACGGGGGTTTTTCGAAAAGTTCATGGACAATGTCAATCCTCGTTATACTACTTTCAAGAAATTTAATATAAGCACATTATCATATGTAAAAATATTTATTTTGTTGATGTGTAAAGTTTCATTCCATTCGATTTAATAGAAATCAATTTATTTTAAAATCAACATGTTTGATACCCCCGGAGCAAACTAAACAACATTTTAACGTCAAAAATATAGCGTCACGAGGTTCTCAAAATATTCTCCCTATAAATTTCACACAGTCCGGTCCAATATCTGCTCATTTAAAACGTGTCTCTATCAATTGAAATTCATTTTGTTAACAATTGTTCCAGCAGCATTATTTTGATTGCCAATGTTTTCTTCTTTTTTTTACCGCTTAATGATGCTTGCAAAAGACCAAGAACCGTGAAGCGCCTTTCTCTTTCCTAGACCTTATTAATTGAACGTTTTTGGGTTGATTTTTTTATTGATAATCCGTTTCCTCACAGATCGTCCTCGTCTGATACAGAGTCTCTATCATTCAAATACCGCCTGGGCTATTTACACACACATGCATGACCCGCTTTTGAGATATTTCATGCTTCCTACAACAATTTCAGATTTTTTTCTGACGTTTTCCAGAGTACAACGGAATATTGTATCATAAACTGCTGCTCCGTGACGTTCTACGACGACACCTTTTTCAATGGGGACTACCTATCTTCAGAAATTGATTTCTTTTCCATGAAGCAAACTATTAAGTCATAATTTGGAATATGTAACGATGAAACAATTCTTAATTTTATCGTCTAGATTTATTTTGAGCCATTTTACACAGGATATGACTACAGACATTAATTAGTATATTGTTTGTAAATTACTAAATTTTGTTTGTAAATTACTAAATTTTGTTTGTAAATTACTAAATTTTGGCTTGCTCCGCGAACCAATTTTCACACTTTTTTACTCCTAATAAGTTCCTAATAAATCAAGATATTTTGAAATTTTTTTATACAAATCATTTGAATTTATTGTTAAAATATTTCTATCAAATTTGGATATGACGTTAAATACAAAAGATATGACAGAAGTCCACGAACTTTCCGAACAACCCTCGAATATGATGGATTTTGATATCATTAATAAAGATAAACATTTTACTGGTTAGATTAATGGATGAATAACAGATCTTATCTAAACTTATCTAAATTCTTGACGTTCTTAACAGTTACATGTAAAGCTTTTCAGAAGTGATTAAATGATAAGGGATAATTAAAATTCGAAATGGACTTGACTTTGATAATAAGAATCTTATAAAATTTGCGAAATAAATTATTACAGCTGGCGTTTTGTAAATTTAACCATTTTAAAAGGATAAACATTTAGGTTTACCTATATCACAAAATAAAAATGACATAAAAGTATGTTTAACTGCAGTCATCTGTAGTGACTATAATTGTACTTATCATTGCACACCTTATAAGTTCATTTCATATAGGTTATTGATTGAATTTTGGGTAAGAAGCCCGCCCGAGTTATTTCCTCAGTAAGCAAACAAAGGACCAGCATATTTCACGAGGTGTCCGAGAGTATTGCAAAAGTAATACAAAAATTAAAGTATTCATTCACCTGTTCAGTGATAACGATTTTCACTTTTTCTTTAATAATTAAAGAACAATTAGATTCCTTTTCTTCTTTTTCATTTATTCAAATTCAGATTTTACCTTTAAGCTGTTGAAACATATTCACTGATTTTTTTTTCTTTTTTGCTCTACTGGTCAGAGACCAGAAGAGCTTTTGCGATAGTAAAGTGTCCGTCGTCCGTCCGTCTGGCTGTCTGTCAGTCCGTCTGTAACAATTTTAAAATTTTACTCCTCCTACAGTTCTGTTTTGATTTCAATTTACAATTGCACACAAGTAGACTATACTAAGATACATAACTCCATATATAACGGTTTTTTATTTGGATGAAAGGTGTTGCCATGGTTACAAAAAATTGAAATTTTTTAAATATTTTCAAAACGCCACTCCTCCTACAGTTTTGATCTGATTTCAGTATAACTTGGCACACAAAGGAAACATAATTCTGTATACCGGTATTTGGTTTGGATGAATGATGTTCCCATGGTTACTGATTGATTGATTAAATGTTGTTTTACGTTCCGTTCGAGAATTTTTCACTCATAAAGAGACGTTATCATATACCGGTGAAGGGCTTCAAATTAAGACCTTTACTCGGCACTTACGGCCATTGAGCAATGAGGGTTCTTTATCGTGCCAACGCCTACCGTGACGGGGCCTCGGATTTTAAGGTCTCATCCGAAAAAACCGCAACTTTCACTTCAAAGTTCCGAACGCTTGGCGAAGGAACAATTGCTACCTTTTTTTATCGACTTAGCTCAGTCGCGGCCGTGATTCGAACACACGACCTTCCGATCACGGAACAAGTGCTCTACTGACTGAGCTACCGTGACAGTCGCCATGGTTACTGAAAATAGAAATGTCTTTGAAATACTTTCAAAACACTTACTCCTCCTACAGTTTTGGTCTGATTTCAATATAATTTGGCACACAAGTAGACTTTACTAAGATACATAATTAAGTATGTCGGGTTTTGATTACGATGAATGATGTTGCCATGGTTACATAAAATTGAAATTTCTTTGAAACACTCCTTCAACAGTTTTGGTTTGATTTCAGTATGACTTGGCATACAAGTAGATTAAGATACATAATTCGTGTACAGGTTTTGATAAAAGTCGTTGCCATGGTTACTGAAAATAGAAATTTAATTTCGATGAAAGGTGTTGCCATGGTTACTGAAAATAGAAATTTCTGTAATCTGTTTTCTGAAGGCTACTCCTCAAACAGTTTTAGTCTGATTGCAACTAATCTTGCTACAAAAAGAGACTAAACCAAGGATCATTATTCTATTTGTTGCTCTTATAAAGTTTTCAGTCCATGTGCTTTGTTGTATGTACAAACCAGTAGAGCTACAGTCTCGTCAGAGACTTCTGGTTTTAATATTGATTTCAAATAACCTTTCAGCTTCAGTGCAAAAATCAAGGTGCTTACTTAGTGGAGATTGAGTCAATGGAAGAGAATGAATGGATCAATGAGAAAATTGCACCAGGTATGTTACAAACTAAAAACTTAAAATGGAGAAAAAAATTGAATGTATTATTCTACGATCTTCTTCTTCACATAAGGTGCTGCCCTCAGACATTGAGTGTAAGATAGCTAAAAACGTCATATGTGCACGTTTTCCATTATGCGTTAACATCAGATTAAAGAGGAATGAAATAACGCAAAATGTAAATAGCGCTGTTAATTTACATACATTGACTGTGAATTCTTTATATGAGGAAAATTCTTTTACACAACTTACAGTCTTTTTAACACGAGTCAGAAAACTATTTGTGTGTTTGTGTGTGTGTGTTGATGCTCTCTGCATTCATTTTTATCACAAACAGGTTTGGGAGAAACGTTTATTCCGCTACAATTATTAGCGGTATCTGACTATTATAGTGAAATATCGCTATATTTGCCGCCGTAGATAGCCTCTAATTCATCGGATACCATGCAAGGTGTTTGAAGCGCAAGCTGTGGTGGGTATTAAAATGAACAATTACAATATATAATGAACAATAAAATACAATAAAGGTGATCTTTTTCGTGCCGTGTTGGCACAAAAAAGATCCCTCACTGATCAATGGCTCTGAGTGCCAAGTATAGGTATAAATTTGCAATCTTCAACGGTAAGTTTTCATCAGTAATCGTAATACTAATATCAAGAAATGTTAAAAAAGACTGTTTATCAATTCAAAATGACTACAGAAATACAGGAAAACTAGTAAATTTTAATCCCAAAGCATGGCTACAATGTCGAAATGAAATTATTGTCGAGTTTTTAATGTCAACTTCTGATATATCGAATTTAGAGAACAACAGAAGTGTCTTGCCCTAGTATCGTGCATTGAGTCCTTGTAGAAGGCAAGCCTTTCAAACCTCCTAACCCCTTTAGTATTTGCTAGAAACATTATCACTTATTATTTTTCTGGTAGCAAGACCTTTTGTGACTTTAATTCTGAGACTGAACTTGCAGGTTCCTATAACACGATTTTGAGGTGGCTGAAAGAACAAAGCAGTTCAAAAATTACCTGTGCAGTCAAACAAGATGTTATTAGCTTTCATGGTAATAATCAAGTTGTGTGCAGAAACTGGAGGGTAAGACACAATGCACAAGTAAAAGCGAGCGCTATTACTACATTATTGCATCCGTTTCCTCAAACTTGTGTCAAGTTACAGCATTAGCCACGACTAAGCTTTTCTTTGGTTATATATAGCTCTGAACTATCATCCGAAGAGCAGATAGCATGTGTGAGTTCTTTTATCCATGCATCCTCCATTGACTAACAGACTACGAGATGACTTTTTGCGACGTAGGATCATGATGGTGTACGACCAGCAAGCTCAAATGAATGGCGAGATTAAAGATGACACTGACAAAAATTCTGTTGACGACAGAACCAAATACATGTACTCACTTCAAACATATATGAAAAGGTTGAATACAAACATCCACTAAGTATCCCCGAAGCTCTTAATGGGAGAGCCTTCCATGAGCAACCCTTGTTCATATTCATCTGTCTGCACAATCTTGAAAGACATTAAAAGTAGATGCAGCATTGGAGATGATCGGAAGTGGACAGTGGTCGGGTCATATCTTTTGTCCTATGTCCTTGGTTCACGTGCAACTGAGAAAAATGACAGTTACAAGAAAAAGTGATCAAACCTGGATTGGGACACTATGAAATGAATATGGTGTGGGGTCTTTTCAAACTTCTTTTGGATGTAAGTCTTGTTGTTCTTGCAAAAATGTTGAACTTCAAGACTACGAAAGCTCTTTTTAGTTTCAAAAATGCTTTTGACCACTACAAATCATGACAAGCATTCTGTGTATTTTTCTTTGTAACCAGTGATGAGCTTATTCTTCAATATACGAGACATTGCATAAACCATGAAAAAATTCCATCTCCTGAAGAGCTTTTTTTTTCAGTTCATGAAGGATGCCTCCAATCCTAATTTCAATTTATGAAAGATATTGTATTCACATATTGCCTTTTCCTTTTGTTTTTATTCGGACTGGAACAAGGCGGAATAACTCATCTGTAATAGTAAAAATGTAGAATAAAATTTGCTATTTTATTCTATAGTCTAAACATGACTCATTATCAAGATATTAAAGTCAAAAACCTTCGTATAAGAGCATTAGCTTCAGAGGACATAAACAATTTATAACTTCTTTAACATCTTTTCCTTTTTTCGGCAGCTGTAGAATGAATGAAAATAATATTTATGTTAACTGGATAAAACATTGTGTTATTACATTTTTACATAAGTTAAAATATTGTGCAATAAAATTTTACATTTTATAAGTCTCTCGCGTGGCGCAGTGGTAATAGTCTGCCTTATAGTCGCAGAGTAAGGAGCTGATCCTTACGTCGCGGGTTCAAATCCACTGCGGAACGTGGAGACCGGTCCTTCGGATGAGACCGTTTAAACCTAGGTCACGTGTAGCAGTAGGTGTTGGCACGAGAAAGATCCCTCACTGCTCAATGGCTCTGAGTGCCGAGTATAGGTATAAATTTGCAGCCCTCCAACAGCAAGTGGTGGCGTCTCCATATGAGCGAAAAATTCTTGAGAGGGACGTTAAACAACAAACAGCATTTTATAAAGATTTACCTTTATCGTGCTTTGCAATAGTTTTGGTGCTTTAATTTCAGACCCAAATAAAAGAGGTAACATGTACTGTTACACAAACATAGATGTATATGTATACATCCTGGTCATCAATGTTAATTGAGTCTATCGTTTTGTCTAGGAAAGGACAAAAACTTATCCCAGTTTTCACTTTTCCAAATGAGGGTTCAGATTTTCATGAAATCGAACGAAAGTATAGACATGGTCCTCAGTGGCATTTCTGAAATCGGAAGGTTTGGGTCAGTTGATACAGCATCAATTCTGCTGCAAACGTGGCATCGAGAAAGATTGAATACTGCCAAAAAAGACATCATTTTTTCGTTCTAAAGGACGTCGTAGCTCTTGAAGAAGCACCTGCTATTTTAGAAGGTATCTATTTACAGATTTTTCTTTTCATTTAGACTCACAATATAGGATAGTTACCTGCTTGAAGGTTCCAGGTCGTCGATTTCAAAGAGTTTGTGATGTATTCCATTTTTACAGGCCCTTTTCTTCTCCCAAGGCACTTGACCCTTTTTGGTTTTTTTCTCCAAAAAACAACATTTTATATGACACTACCCTTTACGGCTTCATTTCCACTAATGAACAGATGGTTACCACAAGTATTTTTTATATTTAGTTGGAATAATCAATCTTATTATAAGTTTTTTTCCTGATATATTCTAAAATAAAATTAAATTCATTTGCATCCTCATTTTAATTAACTAAGGAAATGCTAATATCAAATGAGTCAATACTCGTTCACAAAGACAACATTTTGACATGGAAAATACTAATTTCATTCCTAAAATAAAAATTATGAGTGCAGAACCAAAAAAGTTTTATTGCTTTCAAAGTACATGTATATATGATTATAATAAAAGAAAAAAAATGAATTCCATCCACACATTTCTAAAATATCATTTGCCAATCTAGGGTACCCCCCTATTGAAAAAAATCAATTTCTGCACTAAAATCGCTTTATCATCCCATATAAGAATAATGATACTTCATGTTAACAATAATTATTTATTAAAACACTTTTACTGAATAAATATTAAAAAAAATTAATCATTTGACCTTGATATATGACCTTGACCTTTGACATCCTTAAATATTTGTAATTCAACTAATGTCGACTATGACTAAAAAGGAATCTACATTTGAGCATGTTTACATTACATATAAGTCCCTTGTCTGATCATTGAAAACATCACCTGACCTCAAAAGAAAATTAATTTCACTCACTAGGGATTACAGTATAATATTATGTGTGATATATCAAATACGAAATCAACATTCTTTTTTTTTTGCTTTGATGTACAATTGGTACACAACAAGACACACATAATTACATGAATTTTACTTGTCAAAAAATTCAGATAATTTAGGAATAACAGTGTCCAATGTTTTCCTACAAGAAGTAACCCGAGCTTAGCCATGACTGTTTTTGCTAACAAAAATATTTCGAAGTCCATCCTCACCCTCACTCATGTGAATTTTTCGAAGATTTGCAAGACACAAACCAGACCCTGCAACATTTTCTGCTGTTGTCATCTTCATCACACCAGCTGCAATTAATGGATTTAATGATCCAATGTTTTTGGTTTTCTCTCTGTTAAATGCCAACTGATTTTTCACTGCTTCAGGTGAAAACGAAAAGTCTTTGAGATATTTATCTGTTACTTTCTCATGCTTCATGAGCCAGCCTAGTGATCTTACATCCTCAAGGGCATTGTGTGCATCATATGTTGCAGCTAGTAGGTTTCTGACAAGATTTTTAGGTCACCTGAGTAAACTCAGGTGACCTACATGTATTGCTATCCGTTTTTGTCTGTCGTCGTACGTCGGTCGTAAACTTTTGAACATTTTTAGCTTCTTCTCTGGAACCGCTCAACCAATTTCAACCAAATTTGGTATATAGCATCTATGGGTGAAGGGGAACAAAAATTGTGAATTTCATGGTCCCTGCCCCCCTGGGGCCTGAGGGGTGGGGCTAAAACCACCAAAAATAATGCAATCTTTAAAAATCTTCTTCTTTACTTCTGGACATCAAGCAGTCAAACTGTTGGCATCATTGTAATAAGCATGGAGCCCTCTACCAAAATTGTGAAATTCATGGCCCCAGGGTCAGGGGTTCTGGTGCTAGGGTAGGGCTATATAGATCATATAGTGAAAGTGCATTATTTCTTTGAAAATCTTCTTCTCTGCTCCTGGGTATTAAATAAAGTTACTAAGTACATAGTTATGATGAGCAAGAGTGCCTCTTCCAAAATTGTGGAATTCATGGCCCCAGGGTCAGGGGTCCTGTTGTTAGGGCGGGGTTCTATTGATTATATAGTGAAAATGCATTATTTCTTTGAAAATCTTCTTCTCTGCTCCTGGGTATTAAATAAAGGAACTAAGTACATAGTTATGATGAGCAAGAGTGCCTGGTCCCTGCCCCCCTGGGGCCTGAGGGGTTGGGCTAAAACCACCAAAAATAATGCAATCTTTAAAAATCTTCTTCTTTACTTCTGGACATCAAGCAGTCAAACTGTTGGCATCATTGTAATAAGCATGGAACCCTCTACCAAAATTGTGAAATTCATGGCCCCAGGGTCAGGGGTTCTGGTGTTAGGGTAGGGCTCTATAGATTATGTAAGTGAAAAAGCAGTAATTCTTTGAAAATCTTCTTCTTTGCTCCTGGGTATTAAATAAAGTAACTAAGTACATAGTTATGATGAGCAAGAGTGCCTCTTCCAAAATTGTGGAATTCATGGCCCCAGGGTCAGGGGTCCTGTTGTTAGGGCGGGGTTCTATTGATTATATAGTGAAAATGCATTATTTCTTTGAAAATCTTCTTCTCTGCTCCTGGGTATTAAATAAAGGAACTAAGTACATAGTTATGATGAGCAAGAGTGCCTGGTCCCTGCCCCCCTGGGGCCTGAGGGGTGGGGCTAAAACCACCAAAAATAATGCAATCTTTAAAAATCTTCTTCTTTACTTCTGGACATTAAGCAGTCAAACTGTTGGCATCATTGTAATAAGCATGGAGCCCTCTACCAAAATTGTGAAATTCATGGCCCCAGGGTCAGGGGTTCTGGTGTTAGGGTAGGGCTCTATAGATTATGTAAGTGAAAAAGCAGTAATTCTTTGAAAATCTTCTTCTTTGCTCCTGGGTATTAAATAAAGTAACTAAGTACATAGTTATGATGAGCAAGAGTACCTCTTCCAAAATTGTGAATTTCATAGCCCTAGGGTCAGGGGTTCTGGTGTTAGTGCAGGGCTCTATCGACTATATGGTGAAAATGCATTAATTCTTTGAAAATCTTCTCCTCTGCTCCTGTGCATTAAGGTGATAAACTAAGTACATAGTTATGAGGAGGAGGTGAACCTCTTCCAGAATTGTGAATTTCATGGCCCCAGGGTCAGGGGTTCTGGTGTTAGGGCGGGGCTCTATTGATTATATAGTGAAAATGCTTTAATTCTTTGAAAATCTTCTCAGCTCCTGGGTATTATTTAAACAAACTAAGTACATGGTTATGATGCATAAGGATGCCTTTTCAAAAATTGTGAATTTCTTGGCCCCAGGATCAGGGGTTCTGGTGTTAGGGCGGGGCTCTATTGATTATATAGTGAAAATGCATTGATTCTTTGAAAATCTTCTTCTCTGCTACTGGAGATGATTTAAACAAACTAAGTGCATGGTTATGATGCATAAGGATGCCTTTTCAAAAATTGTGAATTTCATGGCCCCAGGGTCAGGGGTTCTGGTGTTAGGGCGGGGCTCTATTGATTATATAGCGAAAATGCATTGATTCTTTGAAAATCTTCTTCTCTGCTACTGGAGATTATATAAACAAACTAAGTGCATGATTATGATAGACAAGGATGCCTCTTCCAAAATTTGTAAATATATGGCCTCAGTTTTTGGGGTTCTTGAGGAGGGGGGGGGGGGCTCTATTGATTATATATTGAAAAAGCATTAATTCTATTAATCATTAATTAATCCAGTCTGCTCCTTAGTGTTGAGCTGATAAAGAAATTGCTTAGCTATGTTGAAAATGGGAGCTTCGAACAGAATTTTTAAATCTTGTGGTCCTAGGGTCAGGGGTTCTGGCATAACGAGGGGGGGGGGGGCTTTTGATAATATAGTGGAAAAGTGTTAATTCTTTGAAGTCCACAGTTATGATGATGAGGGTAACTCTTCCAAATTTGTAAATTTCTTGACCCTTGGTCTTGGGTTCTGGTGTTAGGGTAAGGCTTTGTTGAATCTGAAGTGAAAATGCATTGTACATGTGAAATTCTTCTCTGCTTCTGGGCATATTGGAAGCAAACTGAGTAAAAGTTTAAATGATATGAGTAAGCGTATTTCTACCAGATTTTTAAATATCTGGACCATTGGTCTAAGCATTCTGGTCCTGGGCAGGGCTCTATTAATTTGTATTCTACTGAGAGAAGTTATTCCCCTTTTCCATTCACCTTTGATAATTAATCACTGTAAGTAATGTATTTGAAAGGTTAATAGAATAAGATAATTATGAAAGAATGTTTATTGTATAATTAAAAAAGTACTTTCTTAGTTTTAATAAACAGGTAGACCTGTAAGTAATAGATAAATAAAAATGAGACAAAAATAACTTATCTTATTAAAAGTTCTTCAAAGACCATAAGAGAGGTCAATGCTAGAGGTCTTAATATGGGTTTATAAATAGTACAGAAGCACTAATAGTTTTTTAATAGTCTGCATAGTGTTAAGTGGGGGACAAATTAGAACTTAATTTATGAGTTGATACTGAATACTAGACTAATTATTTTGTTGATCCTGATCTTCCTACTTCTCTTGCTTTAGGGCAACAAAGCTTCAACTATCAGTGTATTTAACTTCTAAATTGTTGTATTATACTCAGGTGACCGTTAAGGCCCTTGGGCCTCTTGTCTTGTTTGTATGAACTTTGTCCAGGAAAGATCTTTTTCAACAAAGGTAGACTGTCAACAAAGCCTATCACAACATCACATAACTCTGATACACGATCCACAGATGCAAGTGCTGTCATGAAGACAGGGAAATCGAAATTTTTGCCATTGTGAGGAATCAAGATGACTTTCTTGTAGAATTTTATTCAGTCTCTACCTCCTTCCCATTTACCATTAATACATTGGATGAAGACACGGTGATTCCACTAATTCTCTGGGCTTCCTGTGACTGTGGAATCTTAGGAAGCACATAGCAGTTGAACTCCCTCTGTGATTTGGGGGTCATGTCAGATGCCGCAATCTGTGTAATATGTGGGATCCTTCCTCCACGAACTGCAAAAAAATTTTCAAATTTAAATAATATTTACAATGATTATACAAATAGCAACATGTTTATACAATAAATATTTTAATATTCGATAATTTTATTTCTAGTATTGGTTACTTACTTAGATCAGTTGTCTCCAGATCAAAGGTAACATATGCAATTCTGTCTTGAGGAGACCTGGGAATAGGTTTAAAATATCCCTTGGATACAGGACTAGGAATTTGTTCAATATCAACATTATCCTCGTGTCCAGCACCTAAATAAATAAAGTGTAACAATAATATAAAAAATGCAAATAAATAACAATCTGTCTCTTCATATGAAAAAGTAATATTTAAAAAAATTAATTTCCATGAAAATAACTTTATAACCATGGAAAAACTAAATCTTTACATATGCCCTCAACATGTTCAATGTTCGTAATAGCATAAAAATACTATAACTCATAACTGACCAGATTGGTAAGAAACTCCCTCCAAAGCTTCCATAGCTCCTTTTGTCACTGACCTCTCCTGCTTTAGCATAAGTCTCCTCCTTTTCTGGGATGGCAGCTTTGCTTTCTCCTGTATGTAGTGTCGGTGCTTCAGCTGCTTCTCCGCATAGGCTTCTGTGTATCTTCCTGGTGATACTCCAGCTTCTGCATGTGCCTATTAAATTCATTCATGTAATCGATGAAACAGACTAGTTTACAACTGAAATGTTTAGCACAAAACAATGAATTATCAATATGAAAATGGGGGAAAAACTGATTTTATTAAGATAGCAAAATGAGATATGCATGTGCTTTTCAAGGTAGCAAAATTAATTTTCATCTTCAAATTTTTTTTCTTAAATAAACAAAAACTCACTGTAATAAACTGAACTACTAACAGTTTTCTTGGAATGGACTGTAATGTAAAAAAAACATCAGGCAACTCAAACCAACTGCAACCTGAAAGTTCAAAAGGAAAAAAAAAAGAAATAAGAACACAAAAACTTTTAACAACAAACAAAACAAAAAATCCAAATGAATGAAAAATACCTGGGAAATATACTTTCGATCCTCGTTGATAAAAGCTGATGTGGCCATCACTCGGAAATCCAAAGACTCAGAGTTTCCATAGTGCAAGGACTTTGGAGCACGTAAACTTGCTTCTCGATTGGCATGCTCACATTGTTGACTGGATCCTAAATCACAGTACTGATCCACATTTGAAATAACTGGTGCAAACAGTTTCTCAGGTTTTGTGCGCAAATCAGCATCCTTCAAAGCTGTTTGTATGGAAGGCTGCGATGTGGATACACTTCCTTAGGATTGCGTTTATACCCACAAAAGTGTGGTTTACAGCGAGAATGATCACCAAATTGATGAGGGATTAGTGCTTTTAAATTCTCTTCCATACCATCTCTGTTTCCTTGATTTTTTGCAAAGATGTACTTTAAACATTTTTGAATGTGCATAATCACTGACCTACTAAGTTTTTTTTTCTTGCAAGGAAAACATGCTTTTACCAATGTTTTTGACAATATGATTTCTGTCAAATCTTTTTTTCATGGAAATGTTCAAATCACTCTTAAGTCTTGCAATTAAAGTATTGTCACCATCACCTTCTAAATATTCAACTGGTGTACCACTTTCATTAAGTTCTTTTACCCCTTGAACTCCACCTGTACTCTCCATCATAGGTGCACTTCCTTGATGATTTTTTACACATCTGTGAGGCCGAACAGAAACGTTTGGACGATGTCTGGACCACCATTTGCAAGTTCCACATGCTCGATGTTTAACAATTGCTTTGACTACCTTTTTCCCGTAGCAAGATTTGCCCATGAAAAACGTGTGAGCTACAATGTGAAAAGGATTAATTGATTTATAAATCTTTTAAAAATGACCAAAAAATAAAGGATAAAATATCAGTACTTTTAATTTTTAGAATATTCATTTTTTATTTATTTTCATTATATTTAAGAAATACGTTATTATTATGACATGTAAGACTATCAAATCCACGCTTATGCCAGGCTGTATCAACTGCCAGAGACGTGCCACTTCTTGTGCGACAAGGAAAGATTGATGCAATATTTCTTTTCACATACTGGTTCTTCACTTGTCGACTACCTGTTTTCTTCAATGCCTTGTAGACTTTCTGCTGATTTAATGGTGTGCTGTAATTTTTTTTCCAAACACTGCAAAATAAAGCTAATGGGAAACTATAAATATTGAATTGAAAGAATAAGTTTTTTCTCATACTTATATATATAAACTAAGTACACAAAATTCAATAACAATATCATGGTATGAGAAAAATTATTATAAAATTCGGATATCTCTGACAAAATTGATGAACAATACAACAATTAATTCATTGTTGCACTACACTGTTAAATTTATATTTAGTTATTTACCAAGCAAGAGATGCAGCAGTGGACTGAAATTTGAATAAAGAACTACTCTCTCTGTTCAATTCACTATTGGCAATCTGGTCCTGGTTATCTGTGTTGGATTCATCAGGCTCATGAGGAAATGAGGCAATTCTTGAACTACAACATTATTTATCACATTTCAGATTTCAACAGCATTATTTAGCATGAATAAAAAGCACAATGCGGTATGTGCAAATGTCAATGATTAATGGGAAACACTAATCTTACATAAAAACAATGTTCGAAAATGACAAATTTGTAAAAATTATTTTGTTTACAAGTTCTTTGAAACAATCTAGACATATATAAATTAGCATCAAACAAATAAAAGCTCTGAATCAACAAACCATAAGGATGGTGATGCATCAGGCATGAGCCCAACGCCCAAGTCATTGATGACTTCTCCCATCTGCCTGGTAGCTTTAGCCATTTCTTCATGTGAAACATCCCTTTAAACATTAATACATTCTAACTGTAGCACACCACTCACATGCATAAATTTTCAAATGCATTAAAATAATTTTATAGATGAGTGTAAAATATATTTAACTTACCTCATTTCTTGTTTATATGTTTCTTTTGCAGCTCTGTCCATAGACTGTTTGGCTACCTCTTCAATTTTTTGCCCTGCTCGGCGTTCCATGGACTTTAAGTTCTTTTGATAAATGGGCTTAATATTTAGTGTTGATAAAAAATTATTCACTCTGTTTGGCCCTCCAATGATGTCAATCATGGCTATCATTAAAAAAAAAAAAATAGTTGACAATATTTCAAAATTTTAATTTATATCATGCAAATACTCTAAATATCACTAGTTGATTTATTTTAAAAAATCAATATAAAAATACTTACCCGTACCAAGCTTTGTATTTGCAACAAAACAAGGCATGCCCCTTTTCCTCTGGCGATGTGTTTTCCCGTATGGGGCAACATTCACTTGTTCACAATCAGGGTTCGTGCATTTGACATATAAATACCCCCCAGTCCTTTCTTCATGTCACCAATGATATTATATATAGTTAATGGCACGGGACCTAGTTTGCAGAACGTACACGTTTTCAAACTAGACAATAGGACATAAAATTCTACTAGGCACCGTCCCTCCCTCCATCCAAACCTATCGACATTTCTCCCCAAATTGATGTTTTCTTGAAGCGGACAGTATTGATCACTTCGTCCCGATAAATAATCGTGGTCAACTTCATATGTTGGTTTTGATTTTTTTCACACAGAAGGACCGATGTTAGTTTTTTTCCTCTCGACACCAAGAAACCTTCCTTTGGTGTCTCTCTTACGCGCCATTTTTTTCCCTTCTTTATCAACTTCCGTTTAGTGACGGTAGATAACTCGTACCGTTTTCCGAGAATTGCCGAGGTGGGAAACATCGGCTTACATCGTAACTTTTACCGGAAATGGGGTATTACACCGCTAATACCTTAAAGATCGAACCTAGAAGGGGGTCTTGATTTACAATTTTGATTTTAATTGCAACTCAACAAACTTTTTGAATGCATGCATATGTAAGATGATATTAGGAATCAACAGAAAACAAAAAATATATAAGAAGAGAACAAAATACTGATTTTTCCTTTTGCCGTACCGAGAACGAGTTGAGAATTTAATTGGAACAAGCATCATTTGTGAACATATATGAGAAATAAGTGAGATTAAAACAGACTTGAAAACCTCGAAATCACCGGTTGCTATGTTAAAAATGTAACTTCCGTTAAAAAAAGAAAGTGTTCGCATTATTAAACACAACGGTAGAAAATTAATTAAAATTCATAATATGCAAACATGACAATTATTGTTCATTTTCATACCCAACACGGCTTGCGCTTCAAACACCTTGCATGGTATCAGATAAATTCGAGGCTATCCACAGCAGCAAATATAGCGATATATCACTATAATAGTGAGATGCCACTATTTAGCGGAATTTACGTTTCTCCCCAACCTGTTTGACGAAATGAATGCAGAGAACATCAACGCAAACACACACACACACACACAAATAGGTTTCTGACTCGTGTTAAAAAGACTATTAGTTGTGTAAAAGAACTTTCCCCATATAAAGAAATCACCGTCGATGTATGTCAATTAACATCGCTATTTACATTTTGCGTTATTTCATTCCGCTTTGAACTGATTTTAACGCAAAATGAAATATTTGTTGCTTTTTAAAATATTAAACTTTTTTGTGCAATTAAGTAGAGTTATGGTATTGTTTTAGACTTTATGATATATTTGACTAGTAGAGATACGTTTCGCATTTCCTTAGTTTGTCAAACATTTGATTTTGTACGCTATACATGTAATTGCGTGACTATCATAATGTATGCTTGACTGTGGTATATGTTTGACTAGCATAGTGTACGTTTGATTATCGTGTCATATGTTTGACTATCACGATGTATGTTTGATTATTTTGTGATTTGTCTGACAAATGGTATTATGTTTGACTATGGTACGTGTTTGACTACCGTAAGATACGTTTGAGCATGTCAATTAAACAAGAGGCCCAGGGGCCTTAACGGTCACCTGAGTATAATACAACAATTTAGAGGATCCATAGAGTATAAAATGAACTGAAAGGTGAAGCTTTGTTGCCCAAAAGCAAGAAAAATAGGGTGATCAGGATCAACAAAATAATTAGTCTAGTGTTCATTAACAGTACATAAATTAGGTTCTAATCTGTTCCCCATTTATCACTCTCACCAGACAGTATATAAACAAACTTATAATCAGTGCCTCTGCACTCTTTTAATTCCTTGTTGAAATCTCTTACATTGGCCTCTCTTGGTCTTCGATGAACATTTAATAAGACAAGTTATTTTTGTCTCATTTTTATTTATCTGTTACTTACAAGTCTACCTGACCATTAAAACTATGAAAGTACTTTTTGTATTTTACAATAAAAATTCTTGCATAATTCTCTTATTCTATTAACCTTTCAAGTACATTATTTACAGTGATTAATTAACACAAGTAAATGGCAAAGGGGAACAACTCCTCTCAATAGAATACAAATTAATAGAGCCCTGGCCTGGACCAGAACACTTGATCAAGCGGTTCTGATGTTCAAAAATCTGGTAAAAATACCCTTCCTTATTAAAACTTTTACTCTTTTTGCCTCTGATATGCCCAGGTGCAGAGAAGATTTTTAAAGCATTAATGCATTTTCACTATATAATAAATAGAGCCCCGCCCTAATATCAAAACCTCTGATCCAGGGGTCATGAAATTCACGATTTTGGAAGAGGCATCCTTGCTTATCATAACTATGTATTTGTTTAAATAATACCCAGGAGAAGAGAAGAAGATTTTCAAAGAAATAATACACTTTCACTATATGATCTATATAGCCCCGCCCTAGCACCAGAACCCCTGACCCTGGGGCTATGAATTTCACTATTTCGGTAGAGTCACCCTTGCTTATCATAGCTATGTATTTAATTTGTTTAAATAATACCCAGGAGTGGAGAAGAAGATTTTCAAAGAAAAAATGCACTTTCATTATATAATCTATATAGCCCCGCCCTAGCACCAGAACCCCTGACCCTGGGGCCATGAATTTAACAATTGTGGTAGAGTCACTCTTGCTTATCATAACTATGTATTTAATTTGTTTAAATAATACCTAGGAGTAGAAAAGAAGATTTTCAAAGAAATAATGCACTTTCACTATATGATCTATATAGCCCCGCCCTAACACCAGAACCCCTGACCCTGGGGTTATGAATTTCACAATTTTGGTAGAGTCACTCTTGCTTATCATAACTATGTTTTTAATTTGTTTAAATAATACCCAGGAGTAGAGAAGAAGATTTTCAAAGAAATAATACACTTTCATTATATGACCTACATGTATATAGTCCCACCCTAGCACCGGAACCCCTGACCCTGGGGTCATGAATTTCACAATTTCGGTAGAGTCACTCTTGCTTATCATAACTATGTATTCATTTTGTTTCAATACTACCCAGGAGTACAGAGGAAGATTTTTTAAGAAATAATGCACTTTCACTATATGATCTATATAGCCCCGCCCTAGCACCAGAACCCCTGACCCTGGGGCTATGAATTTCACAATTGTGGTAGAGTCACTCTTGCTTATCATAACTATGTATTCATTTTGTTTCAATAATACCCAGGAGTAAAGAAGAAGATTTTCAAAGAAATAATGCACTTTCACTATATGATCTATATAGCCCCGCCCTAGCACCAGAACCCCTGACCCTGGGGCCATAAATTTCACAATTTTGGTAGAGGGCTCAATGCTTATTACAATCATGCCAACAGTTTGACTGCTTGATGTCCAGGAGTAAAGAAGAAGATTTTTAAAGATTGCATTAATTTTGATGGTTTTGGCCCCACCCCTCAGGCCCCAGGGGGGCAGGGGCCACGAATTTCACAATTTTTGTTCCCCTTCACCCATAGATGCTATATGCCAAAATTGGTTGAAATTGGTTTGCTGGTTCCAGAGAAGAAGCTGAAAATGTTCAAAAGTTTACGAACGACGAACGACGCACGACGACGGACGAAAAGAGATAGCAATAGGTCACCTGAGTGACTCAGGTGACCTAAAAAGCAGAACAAATCAAGCAGTTTGCTTCCTTTTAATAATTTTGCCACATGTTTTTGGACGCCACCTATTGCCAGTGGAAGGCAGGAAATTTAGATTAGCACTCGGCATCGCTTCTAGCCACTGAGCAGTGACGAATCTCTTTTGTCAAACACCTAATGGTGGCTTGTAGCCACTGAGCAGTGACGAATCTCTTTTGTCAAATACCTAATGCAAAAGATACCTCGGTTTTTAAAATCTATTCCAAAGGACCAGTCTCATTTTCCCGCACTGAGTTTCGAATCAAATCAAGAAGACTAGTCTCCTATGACTTTTGGGCGTAATACGCTAACCACTGTAATGCACCTTGCTGGAGCCTGGATTAACTTAAAAGTGAACAAAGCCATTTCAATATACTTTGCACAAAGATTGTTTAAGACCTGAAATTGTGTTACAACCCTGTACAATGGTTATTTAGGGAAAAAGGTCACTTGGTTAGGAATGTAAAATTCATCTCCATAATATATATTTATCATGAAATAGATTTAAAATATAATTATTACTCATAAAGTTCCCTTATGATCATGCTCATCATGACCATAAACAAAGGCCAGTTAAACATAGTCAAAGAGGGAAGAAGAGTCCTATTTTGGAGATATTAGAATTATTATAGGATAAACCGTTCTTTTTCAGAATTTATCGATGTGTAAACACATGCGTTTGTACTCACAAACTGAATAAAAGTGAGAAGCGCCTTATGTAAAGTTTGTGAGTACAAAGGCATGAGTTTATACATCGATAAATTCTGGAAGAAGAGCGTTTAGTTCTTATAAGGCCATTCCAAGTTTTTTTCTATGTTTAGTGTCCACTCATCTTTCAAAAACCTACCTATCTATTCGCAAAACACACACAGACCAAAAAAAAAGGCTTCATAATAATAAAAGTAACGTCAATCAAATGATTTGATTTCAACAAATTAAATTTTATCTCCTTTCTATATCTATACTTTAACAAAATCAAGGTACTTAATGCTTAAAATATACCAAGTATGAACAATTGTAGACAGATCATTACAGGAAAGGATAGAATTCAAAGATATCGACCAGAACAATCAACTTCGGGTCTCCTGAATTTGTTTGATTTTTTCTGATATTGGGTTCAAAAACCAAGGCGCACGCGGACGCTAAACATAGAAAAAAAAATTGGAATGGCCTAATTCCTATTACAAATTTCTAAAATTATTTCTCTTTGAAGCCTCCATACAATCCGTTATTTCTGTACAGCGTAGGAATACTTTATGCCGCGATGTGGAAATGAAACGTAATCGAGATGAACATCGATAAAGTTCAACTTTTATTGTCAAAACATTCAATAAAATAAACTTATAAAAACTCTTCGAATATTGTTTAAGTCAACAAATATCGTAAATACATGTAGACTCCAGAAGAATTCGTCCTTGCCCATGTTGACATTAACAACAAATGCTCTAAGACGAGAGCAGCATACTGACGACACTTTTGATTTGCTCGGGTTTGTTCAAAGACCGGACAGAATATAGGATGTAGAAATATGAATTTGATGTAATAAGGCAAGAGCCTGAGGTACTTTCTCTTTCCTATCAGCACCACCGAGAACTGAGCCGATAAGGGAAGAGCCTGAGGTACGTTTCTCTTTCCTATCAGCGCCACCGAGAACTGAGCCGATTTGATTAGTATTGGGAAGGACGATAATATGACATCGACATTTATTTAAGTTTCTGTAATCGTTTACCTAAAACAGACTAGAAGTAACTTTTAAATTTTTTACAATAAAAGCTAGGTCAAGAAAGTAGTTCTGATTGAGAGATTTATCGATGTGTAAACTTGTTCTTGAATTTGTTCTAGTCCAATCAAAACACAGGAGATAATAAATAAAATTAAGATTAGAATTATAACAGTTTAAAACTTAAATAATATAGATAATCACAGTTAATTATAGTATTTTTCCTTTTAATAAAGGACCCGTCATGGTAGCCTAGTGGTAGGGCGCTCGCTTCGTGATCGGGAGGCCTGGGTTCGCCGCGCTGCGTCAAACTAAGACGTAAACATAGGTATTGACTGTTCCTTCCGGCACTAGAAGTGAAAGTCACTGGTGTTTCGAATGAAAACTTAAAAATAGCACGATAGTCCCGTGGCAGGAGAAGGAACCCTCACTGAGTGCCGAATATAAGGCTAAATTTAAAACCCTTCAACGACATACGGTGAAGTCTCTACATGAATGAATGGGAAATTAAACAACATACATTCAATCTTAGGAGAAAGGGGTAGGAGGGTGTTACAATCTTCTCACATTACATAACTAAGAGAAGCAGCTGACCAGAAGATTTTATACACTATGAATTAATTCGTCCGAATAAAAGCCTTGAGTGAGCTTTTGTTAAAACTGTTGTTCGTTGTTTGTACATGTATGCCTTTTACATGTAACTTGTCACATTTTTATTTCTGCAGAACCGCTGGACAAATCAAATTTACCACCGCGCATTTCGGTGAAAAGATGGTTCAAGTTTGTCAGTTGCAAATGAAGACGATATTAATTATCCGGGTCAAATGAAGGATATGGTGTACGGGGGTTTCAGAGGTGTTTACCATATTCTGAAATTTTAAGCTATTTAAATGGTTTCTGTCCGTAATTTGAGATTTTCATCCGTATAATTTAGTTTTTGCAATATATGTACTTTGTCTTAATTTTCTAATGTACATTTAATTACTTTAAGGTAACAAATATTTTTAATTATCATGTTAATATCCCTTTTGGTCAGCTGTATCATAAAAATGACAAGTAATTCAGGATTTTAAGTATATCCCTATCTTTGTTAAAGAATAAATACGGCATAAAAAGTATCATGCATATTCAGGTGACAGTTAAGTAGCTTAGGCATCTTCTATACTTTTAAGTTATGATTATGCATGAGAAAAAATGATCTCCAGGAACCGGTGAAAATATATATTCAAAAATTGTCTTTTTTCAGGTCTATTTACACTAAGCCGTCTTGATTTCGTCCCCTGATTGTTGTCGTCGGCTGCAGAGCAAAGCGACACTTAGGGAACATTTTACCCGGCCAAGACCTGTCTGTCCGACCGTTTGTCATACCATTTATCTTAAGAGTTGTGAGAGGAATAGATTTGAATAGAATCAACATTTTGCACACGTATTGCTTGGCACTCTGGCTTTTGTAAAACACTATTACCGACCTCATGACCTCTTAAGGTGACCTTTGACCTACTTTTCAAAATAGCTCATTTTCTCGATATACAATATATCCTTGACACCTAATAGTAAATCTATGCTGCCTAGCATGTGAACTGTTTGCCATCAAAACATTACGCAAAATACCAGCGTTACAGTCCACTTAACGTTGACTTTGACCTATTTTGCAAAAATAATTCGGATGGTTAATTTGTCTTCCTGATTTTGAGAGGCAGGGCTTTACAAATTACATTTTGAGCTTATGGCACTGTACTTTGAAACTATGCTATACAGTTACCACACAAAATGAAAGAATGAGTGCACTTAAGTATGTCATTTGAAACTTTTCGGCTATCCATTTTAAGATTTGAATTACAATAAATCGCTAAATTAATCTATGATTATTGTGCATGCATTTATGCCTTTAATTTTTTATCAAACATATTTCTATAATTAAAGACAAAGTCATTGAAAAGAACATGTGTAAGCCTTAAATTCTGGAAATTTGAACTAGAATTTAATGTATCCGGAAATAGGCGGAGACATTTAAATTGCATGGAAGTGGAATGTAAACATTAGCACATGATTTTTCCGTATTCAGATTCTACATTACGAATTTAAATGGAGAAGAGAGAGATTGTGGAGTTTCGTGTTGCACAAATAATAAGATTCTAGTGTTTAGGCCTGGAATGTATCTACAGATGCCTGCAGACCATAATACAGAGGCGACAAGAGCACAGCTATACCTAGTAATCGTGCACCTGATTTGCACTGACAATACCAGAATTTCCTTCAAAATACCCCTAACGAAAAAATAGTATAGTAAAAGAAGAATATATAATCTGAAGAACCTTAATAAAATTTTCGCAAAAATCTTCAATATCTTTAAGTTGGAAGTCGATAGACACAATTAAGGAACTTCCAATGACAGACACAATGAAAGCGTATCGAACAGTGGAATGTCACGTGAGTAAAGTGATTATAATATCAATAGGGTCAATATTAGTTGACACTCGGGGACCTGTTAATTTAGTAGCTAACTCGACAGTAGTTTGGATACTTTTTCAAAAACTTACATATGAGCCGCAAATTGTCCAACATTGTCCTTTGAATATGTATAAGTTTTAAGTCAAAATACACATTCTGTGCAAATGAGACGAATGGACAAGTTGCGGCTCGATGTAAACAATGTCTTTGAAAACTGGTATGCATATGATTTTCAATAGAAATGTGACAAAATCGCTAGACCCCCATCGCAAACGCCACTGTCGCTCGGCATTATTTAATACTTTCATGTGATATAATATATCAAACCCTGCTCTTAAGACATTGTTTAATAACTCTGATACAAAAAATTAAGGAACTTCGGAAATTGATTTTTCTCAAAGCAACGGGACCCAACTCTCATTGCTTAAGTGCACTGATCCTTTAAATACTATGATCTATACATCGGTAACGGTATACCGAAAGGATCGTTGTCAATTGTAGAAAAGAAATCTCTTTTTGTGGATGGTTGAATAGAACCCTTTATTATGAAATGAAAAATAGATAATTCTAATTATTTTAATTTCATTATTCACTTTAGCTTTGTCGCCCGCGTGGCGCAGCGGTTACAGCGTCTGCTCTAGAGTCGCAGAGTAAGGAGTTGATCCTTATACGTCGCGGGTTCGAATCCCACTGCCAGACCGGTCCTTCTGATGAGACCGTATAAACCGAGGTCCCGTGTCGCAGAAGGTGCTGACACGAAAAAGATCTCTCACTGCTCAGTGGCCCTGAGTGCCGATTATAGGTCAGAATTTGTAGCCCTCCACCGGCAAGTGGCGTCTCCATATGAGTGAAAAAGGTCTCGAGAGGGACGTTAAACAACAAAGAAACAATGAACACTTAAGCTTTAAGGGTTTGGGAATCATAATTCTATTTCACTGTCAGATTGTAAATGATAAATGCTCTTCTGTCGGTCTTGCTCTTAATGGATTAAGGTCAACGTTTTTCAAATGCGGGTAGGGGCCAACCTCAAAGGAAATTAACAAGCAGCCATAAAAAAGAAAACTAAACCGGTAAAACTTCAAAAAATCCTACTTCCTGGGGAGAGTCTTTCTTCTACTTTTTGGTATATTTTTTAATGTGTACTTTGCCAGTAGTCGACAGTACAGCAACATAAACTGGGGAGGGGGGAAGCGTTTCTAAATGAAAATTTTGAACGAAAAAAAAAACTATTCTCACAAAAGTGCCCCCCACCCCCTTTGCGTGCTACGGTCCTGCGGATTTTTTTCCCTGCTATAATGCAAGTAAAAAAGCCTTAGATTTATTTTATTCTTTAATGATGCTTTTAAACAGGCTACACATGCGTTCCTTGGAACACTTTGTAATACAGCGCCGGTCACTTTGTCTTGTTATACCCCCTCTCCTTCGGAGGGGGGTATACTGTTTTACCCTTGTGTGTCTGTCGGTCCATCTGTGTTTCTAGCTGTCTGTCTGTCCGTGAAAAATTTTGGTCGCAGTTTTCTCAGCAACTACTCATTGCAGATGCTTGAAATTTTAACACATTCTTTGTTTAGGCATGCCATATGGTGGGATTCATTTTGTTTTACAATTCCGATGTCAACTTCCTGTTTATCCGTGCGTGTGTCTGTAACATACATAACAAATTTTGGTCGCAGTTTTCTCAGCAACTACGAACACTCATCGCAGATGCTTGAAATTTTAGCTCCCTCTTTCTTTAGGCATGCCATATGGTTGGATTAATTTTTGTACGAATCCGATGTCAACTTCCTGTTGATCCGTGCCGCTGTCCGTAGTGAACATAACAAATTTTGGTCGCAGCTTTCTCGGCAACTACTCATAGCAGATGCTTGAAATTTTAGCACACCTTTTGTTTAGGCATGTCATATGGTGGGATTCATTTTTGTTCAAATCTAATGTCAACTTCCTGCTTATCCGTTTGTCTGTCCGTACCTTACATAACAAATTTTGGTCGCAGTTTTCTCAGCAACTACTCATACATAGCAGATGCTTGAAATTTTAGCACACCTTTTGTTTAGGCATGCCATATGGTGGGATTCATTTTTGTTCGAATCTGATGTCTACTTCCTGTTTATCCGTGTGTCTGTCCGTACCTTAAATAACAAATTTTGGTCGCAGTTTTCTCAGCAACTACTCATCGCAGATGCTTGAAATTTTAGCACAACCTTTATTTAGGCATGTTATATGTTGGAATTCGTTTTTGTACAAATCCGATTTCAATTTCCTGATTAACACTGTGTCCGTCCATAACTGAACTTGTGTATTCACATCAGAGCGGGGGTATTATTAGTGAGCACTGGCTCACAGACTTGTTAATACCAGGACGTTCATGTCTCTCTTTCTTGGTTGTAGCGCAATGTACGAAAACGATTACGTGGGAATGTTCCATTTGGACAGGGGGAACTGATTTAGGTAGTGAAGGCTCATTTTTCTGGAATGGGAGCAGGAACTATTTGGAATATACTAACTGGGAGGAAGGAGAGCCAAATAACTATCGAAACAATGAGCACTGTCTTGCAATCCATTTCCCCAGGAGAGGCTGGATTGATCACGACTGTGTCAAGCAAAAACCCTATCTCTGCGAAAAAACATTATAACTTTTTTTCAAAGCTATATGGAAGATGAATTTGAGTTTTGAAGCAAATGTGCGTAGTTTGTTTCTGTTTGTTTTGAAAGATCTTGATAAAAAGTAAAATTAGATTATGGACATGCAGAATTCTCTTTATTTATTAGTTATTTACTTTGAAAACTGGAAAACAGGTCAAATAGCGATTCGCCGATATATGGCTGAAATACTACTGAAGCGGTGTCCTCTTGTTTCTCAATGAAAATGGAATACTTAATTTTTCATATCTAGTGATTGATCCATGTTTAAATTACTTTGAAGATGTCCCAAAAACATTTCTATTTAAATTATTTCAACATTTTTTTAAAAAATTTTTTCTAACTACGAGTACTCAAAAGTTGATATTAAAAATGATGCTGGAGTTCCTCCTTCACGATATCTAAGTAGTATTAAGAGACCAGGTCATCCAATTACAATCGAATGGAATTCCCATGACACTAATTGTCCTTCATTAGCTGATCAGGTTTTATAATTCTATGAATTTATTAAAAAATTTCTACATGAGAAGAAAACCCTGTGCCCTTCAACTCAACATTTAGATATAAAACCGACAATTCCCAATAAACAATAGTTATTACATTATGATATGTCGATTATATGTATCCAACTGAACTGAAAATAAAAGATACCACAGGGTCTGCCACATCTGTTTTATATTTGGATTTTTAACTGACTAAAGACGAAAATGATTTACAAATAACAAAACTGTATAAAAACAGAATGACCAGCTTTTCCAACTTGTTTAATTTATGTAGTAATATTCCAACATCACTTGCATGTGGTATTTGTGTCTCCCAACTGATGAGATTGGCAAGAGCATACTCTGAGTACAATCGATTTTTTGGACCGATGTAAACTACTGACAAGTTGATGTTACAAGGATTTTAACAACCCCGTTTAAAGTCTGCCTATCGCAAATTATGCATTAGGACCTTGTTTGTAATACAACCTACAAGTATCATTTGGTCCTACACTCTTTAACATGTTTCATACCATTTGTTAGGTCATTGCTTTTATACGAAATTTGACCACGAAGTACTCCGTATACCTGATCAATACAAAGGGCTCACGGTCAGTGTACCGATCGACAGAAGATGCTTACTCCTCCAAGGCACCTGATCCCAACTCTGGTGTTTCCATGGGTCCGTGTTTTTGCCCTGCTCACGATTTTTAGCTCTACTGGTCAGAGACCAAAGAGCTTATGCGATAATAAGGTGACCCTCTGTCTGTCCGTCCGTCTGTAAACAATTTTTCAAAACGCTTCTCCTACAGTTTTGGATCGATTTCAATATAACTTGGCACTTAAGTAGACTACACATAAAATACATAATTCTGTGTATCGGTTTTTGATTTCAATGAACGGTGTTGTTATGGTTACTAAAAATTGAAATTTCGGGAAAATACATTCAAAACGCTACTCCTCCTACAGTTTTGGTCTGATTTTTTCAATATAAATTTCACTGTGTTGCCATGGTAACAAAAACTAGAAATTTCTTTGAAAAACTTTCAAAACGCTAATCATCCTTCAGTTTTTATCTAACTTTAATATAACTTGTCTCTAAGTAGACTACACTTAGATATATAATTATGTAAATCGGGTTTTCATTTTGATTAACAGTGTTGCCACGGATACTAAAAATGGAAAATTCTGTAAAATACTTTCAAAACCCAAATCCTCGTACAGTTTTGGTATGACTTCAGTATAACTTGGCATACAAGTAGACTACTCTAAGATACATAATTGTATGTATCAGTTTTTGATTGCGATGAATGGTTTTGCCATGGTTACTAAAATTGAATTTTTCTTGAAATACTTTCAAAATGCTACTCCTTCTACAGTTTTGGTCTGATTTCAATATAACATGACACACTAGATACATAACTGTCTTTATTGTTTTTGATTTTGTTGAATAATGTTGCCATAGCTACTAAAATGGAGATTTCTGTACAATCTGCAAAAGGCTTCTTCTACAGTTTTAGATTGATTGCAATAAATCTTGCCACAAAAAGAAACTTACCTAAGGATCATTATTCTATTTATTGCTGTTCAAGTCCAAGTGCTTCTTTTATCTTTCCTTTGTTAGAAGTACAAACGAGTAGAGCTTACAGTCTCGGCAGACTTCTGGGATTGTTAACAGGCTTAGGATTTATAAGATTTATCACAGCTCGTTACACTGTAGCTTCAACTTTTACATACATTGATGTGCATTGTGTGCATATTTCTTGCATTCAGGCTTGCTGTGAGATTGTAGGGTATGGGGAATTTGTTAACAAGAAGTATATGTATATGAATTATGCATGCATTTGTTTGTTGAATGAGATATTGCTAAATCAGAAATTTAAATGTTTTTGAAAAGCCCTTGGTCATATCTGGCTTCGTCGCAATCGGTCTTGTGTTCCTAGTTTTGCAGCATTTGCTACCAAAAACCTATGAACTAAAGCCATTGTTCGCATTCAAATGGAAATACACGAAGGAAACTTGAAAGTCATGTTTAATTTACGATCTAATTAATAAAAGATTTTCTAAAAAGTGGGATTTTTTTCTATAATTAAAAAACGTTGTTAATAGCAACCATTTCGATAACTCTCGTCCCCCTTAGACGAATAATGAAATTCGTTGATATGTTTCTTTTACACTGTAATTTTAGTGCGGTATGATAAATAGTCATTACTTGTTAAGTTTCCCCAAGTTGTGCTGAATTGTGCACCTTTGTTTTAAACAACTTTTTTCAGATGGATTGTCAGCAGTATTATCAATTCTTTTGCTGACAATTGTCAATCAAGCACATGGATTATTGTTTTTCATTCATATTCTTGGTAATCAGTACAATCCTCCGCTTTATATTTTGCTTCTCTTCTAAAATCAAAGTGTGGTAAATAGTTTAAGAGCAATTCTTTGCAACCACTGAAATATTTTTTGACATGCGTGGTCACAAATGAAACCTTGCTCATCATTATAGTTTGACACCAAAACATAAAGCAATCAAACCTTTTTTGCTGTATTTTGCTTGTCATTGAAACAGATACAAAAAATCAAAAACTGAAATATTCATCTACTATCTACTTTGATTTTAAATGAACCCTAATAAGAACTGAAAAAAAAAATTAAATTCGCCATTTTGAAAACAAAGATAAAAAGCTACTATGTATCTTTTAGAATATATCTTTAAGTAACCATGACTTCATTTGACGTACATTTTATATGCTGATAAAAATCCCATGTTTTACTAATTAGGCCATCTTTAAAAAAAATGTTTGTTTGCCCTCTCCCGACCGACTGGGTAAAAATGGCCCGACTTAGAGAACTGTAGGAGAAGTAGCATTTTGAAAAAAAAAAATGTTTACAGACAGACGGACGGACACCTTACTATCGCATAAGCTCTTCTGGTCTCTGACCAGTGTAGCTAATAAGAACAAAAAAATATATCGTTTCCTGGAGGTTAAAAAGTTTTGAATCGGGCAATTTTTGGCCAATCGGTCGAGAGAGGGAATACAATTATATTTTTAAGAAGGCTTCATATAACTTTTTTTTTATTTTACATATGTCTACAATTAATGTTCTAAAATTAAAAAATTAAACGAGAGTTACCTTGGTTATTGTGAAGTTTGAGATTCTATAAGGATATAGAATCAATGGAGGGATCACGTGAGATTGTACTGCGCATGTGCGGATTCAGGATTTAAAGCGCAATTTTTTTTGTTACATCATTTACACACATGTATACATCATACACCAGTGTAAATGAAATTTAACCACTCTTTCGTGTAATTACTTTCCTTTCATATACAGGGTGGATGGATGACACATGATCTCTTCACTGATTCTATTTCCTCTTAGAATCTCAGTCAATCTTCACGTTAATCAAGTAAGTATCGTTTATTTTTTTAATTCTATTTCGTAAATATCAATTACAAGACCACGTGGGATTTTAAAGAATCAAAACTTTTTTTTTTCTTCGAACACCCACAATTTATTCAGTCGTAACACCATTCAGAAAATAAATCTCTATTAGCTGATACAATTGGTTTATTATACAACTTTGCAAAAGTTCTCTCATTGGTCCATCCAACCTTACTCAAAATTTCATGAACAGGCACAGATTTTAAATACGCCTTTGAAACTTGCCGCACGAACACTGTGCGGAGAAAACACACTGGTATCAATGTCAGAACGCAACAGTACATCTCAAACGACAATGTGTCTTTAAATGCAGCATTATGAGGCCTTACATATGAAATTAATAAAGCATCATCATTAATGATACGCAAATGGGAAGTTCTTTTCAAATATTCAACAAGAACAGTACAAATATATAGTCTCCTGTCTGCTGGATAGGCTTTAAGAACAATATTTGGCCTTCGAAACCCTGGTCTAGAAGTCTTTAACAAAGTGTCAAATTTAAATACAAATGAAGATTTCTTCTGCATACAACTCAATTTTAAGGCATGAACAGTCTTTATTCTAGCAGCACAAATTAAACAGATAAGCATACAGAGTTTACAAGTAGGATCTTTCAAACTGAAATATTTCACAGGTCAGTCATTCTACGATAAATGGACCAATTTAGAGTAAAAAACATGAAAAAAATAATTGCTTCAAATAGCAAAATGAACATCATAATTCTCTAAAGGACCTATCAGTGAACTTGAAAACAAAAAATTGTCCACAAATCTGGCATCGTTAACTTTTTACAACAATTTCAAGATACCATTGATTTTAAGGTAATGTTACGGAGGTTAATGCTTGATAAAGCCTTATTATTTTTTTTAAATAAAGCTGAATTTGACCAATTTTTCGTTTCTGATGTTCAGTAAAGAACGCTAAAGTATGATTCATGAAGTCTCGCATGAATCCGAATTTAAATTAAATTTTCGGGAAAAATATCGTTACGGAAGTTAATCGTTACGGAAGTTAATTCCCAGCAATAAAAGTTAAAATTCTCTTCAATAGTTAAAATCAAAGTTTGTTTTAGGATATTAAACAAAAGTATGAAGCATTTCGCTCCCAAAATAATCAAAAATTTTATACCTTAAATGCAAAAACTTTCCTGAATTACCGTTACGGAAGTTAAATTTTTAAGAGAGACAACTGTTTTTGTCTAATTCATTTTGTTATGTCGAAAATGTAATCGTGTAAAATAGCTGACTCGCAACTAGCTAGAATCGATGATATAAGGTTCCGTGGTCACTTTCAGATAAGTTTCAGTTCTTTTTGAAGTCTGCATTCTATGCGTGAAATTCAAAACAAAATCGTTACGGAAGTTAATCGATTTTAAGCGACATGCTTGTAAATTCGCATGAAAGGAGATCTTTGCATTTCTTTGCAAGAAGTGGTTTGATTGCTTTTTATATAGGATAAAAGACATTTTTAACATTCATTGCACTCTAGTCGGAACGATTTTACGGCTGAAAATTTCATCTTGAAATTTGTGTATAAATGAAGCGACATTAAGATTTGCAGTGGAATACGTTTTTCAACATTACAATATGTTCATATCAAAACTTTAACTGCATATATATCGGTGAGTATTTACAAAACCATGTGTGTATTTTAAGTCTTAGAGTTGAAATCGACCTTTAAATTTATAATTAAGATATTACAACGGTAAATTTGCAAGCGACATAAAAAATTCTTAATTGGTCATGTTTTTGTAGAATGACTGAGGTGACATTTTTCTAAGGAAACGTAAAACAATCATAACATCCCACACAAAATCATGTCTAGGAGCAGGAGGCCTCAAATTAAAGACCCCTTTCAAAAAGCGAATAATAACAGGGTGAGTACATCAATAACAAAACATAATGCAGACGATGCTCTGGCTGTATTGAGAGCACTATAACCTCAGTTATTATGGTACATCATAGTCAAAAATTTTATAACCTGATTTAAAGACATTTGAAATTGATTAATTTTCCTTTCACAACAGAAAGAAACCCATCTTCTGTGTAAAATCTTGCACTGTTTCTTTGCACTGCCTCTCCAAGACGCCATGGGGATATTTGTAGCGTCAGACGAAAAGTCCGAGTTTTTGAAATGTCTCCCGACAATCGACATGCCATCATCACAATGGATTTTCTGTATGGATGACGTTCTTTGGAATGTACAAGATGAGTAGATCCTCGAGTTGAGGCAAGATTCATGGGTGTTCTATCAGCAGTTCCAGAACTTTATTGTACCACAAACGAGTCGTCCAGACTGGCACCACCATAATGCATTCTGTTCTTTCTTCCATGATCTTCTTGCAAATACCTCCCTACCAAGCTAAAAGGAGGAAAAATGAAACTTAAATATTTGCTCCAATCAACAGTAAATGCAACAACTAAACTTGCATTGGGGTCAGACTTCCAAGAACAATAAGTATCGACTCTTGCATTAAGTCTATTTGGAAACAAATCAATGTTTGGCATTCCAAATAAAATAGTAACATTATTAAACACATCAGTATTTAGTTTCCATTCAGTTTGATTTTCAAACGCTCTAGATTTACGATCTGTAACAACATTATCTACTCGAGGTATGTGAGCGGCCAATATCCAGATGTTCCTGTCAATGTATCAAGACCAGATCTGACTTGCTATTTTATTTCATAAATGGGAGTGAACACCGCCCATATTATTTATGTAAATAACAGCAGTGACATTATCCAACATAACTTTGATTGACTCATGATGTTGGTCTTTGAAAAAAGATTTCGGTGCATAAAAACACGCAAGAAGTTCTAAAGCATTGATGTGATAAGACTGTTCCTAAACTTCAACATTTATAGACCAATGACGTATATGTCTACAAGCTAGGTGAACATTTTTATCCACCATAACAAGTTGTCTTTCATTTCATCACTTATACACATTGTACAATCAACCTTTCCATAAGAGCATTTAAGGGCCTCATTTTTTTTTCCTTTTCAAGGGATCTATAATGCATGGGCCCAAATTCAATGGCTGAAAAACAGAAAATCATCAAACCAATAACTGATGCTACATTTCTGATTAATGCCTCAGGTTTGTTGTGCAATTTCTGCCATTCATTAAGAATATTTTATTTATTTTATTTTCTCTTATCTGTTAATGTAACAGTCATGTTAACTGAATCGATAGCATTGCCAAGAAAAGCAATTTTTCGTGTTGGTTTTAAGACTGATTTTTCATAATTCTCAAAAAATCCCAGTTTTTCAACCAATGTGATCATTGCAATTGAACCCTTGCTACATTCCTGTATAGTGTCTCCTACCAAAAGAGAGTCATCTATGTATCCCGCATTCACATGACCTAATCTTCGTAATGTAGCATATACAGGCTTCATGATTTGTGTAAACAATCTAGGAGCACTAGATAAACCTTGAGGTAAGGAAGTGAATAGAAACAATTTATTTGCCCAGGAAAACTGCAAGAAATTTTTGTGTTCCATAGCTACAGGTATGGAGTAATAAGCATTCTTAAGATTCACTGATGCCATAAAGCAAAAAGGGGTTATATAAATCTGTCCATCTTAAAATGATGGTACTTAATAAACTGATTCAACTCTTTCAAATTCAAAATCATTCTAAATTCCCCATAGCGTTCCGGTCTAAGAAAAATAGTCGAAGCAAATCCAACACTGTGTGTTTTAATTTCTTTAATAACCTCCATTTCCATAAGTTTGCTAATCTCTTTCTTAATGTATGAACATTCTTTCTCATTAAACTTTATTTGATGAGGAAGAGAAGTTTGGACTATTATAGAGTCATTTTCATACTCTAAATGACAATGTTGGACAATATCAAGAATGCTTTTATCAAAAGTGAGTTTTTCCCATTCAGAAATAAATTGTTTCAACCTTCCAGCTACAAAAATTCGATTTTCTTGAATAAATTTTTTGACTTACCTGAAAGTCTACTTGCTGATGTTGGGTCGAAAGCTCCCTCGACGACCTTTGAAGTTTTTTGGGCTATTGTATCCTGAGTAACCTTTGGCCTGTCCTTGTATGGACCGAATTTGAAAAATGGGTCTTACCAATTTAATTTTGTTAGAGAAACCTTTGTCAGACCTTTGCTGCATAGGAAAACTGCTTAGTTTGTTACTGATGAGACTACAGTCACCTATTTCTTTCACAGTTTTAGGGACATCATCCCCAAAAAGATAGGATGTATATTTCACATTATGTGAACACAAATGGGAATACTCCCCTTTCATGATTGTTTTCATAAGTTCCCTACGAATCATGTTGATTTGATAATTTAGACTGGCCCAGCAAAACTAAAGCGTCCATGCTTTTATCCATCAAGCCAAAAACACATGGGTCATCGAGCTAAGCAATTTTGTCACAAACTTTTACCATAGTGGTAGCTGCTTTAACCACAGAAGACTCCACATTTTGTAGTTTCTTGTCAACTGTACGAGTATGGGGTTGTAGGAATCCCCATACTTACTGGTTTGTTTTTACTGTAACTAGACTTTCACAATTATCTGGTCTTGCATTCACCGAGTCTTTCGTAAGTTCAGTGTATCTATCATCTTCTATCCCTTGTCTAAACTAGTCATTAACACACAAAGCTAACTCTGAATTTACAGAAGTGTCACATACTTCACTGATTTTGAGATTTTCTCCCGCCGATTTAAATATATTGTCAGCACCTGACGATATCGCAGAGTCTTTATTAACAGTACTAGTATCAGCAGTATGACATGTGTCATGATCGGCGGCAATATCGTCATTAACAGTGACCACGTCACTGTCCGGAATAAGGCCATGATCGCCAAAATCGTTGTAATCTTCCGCCACTCTGAAAAGTTCATCAACACGATGACTTAAGTTATTAAAGTTCTGATCCGATTTACACTGACTTTTCTGGATCGACTTTAGAACGTTAAGCACGTCCGTGATAGATGGGTCAGAGCCACTCGGGCCTGGCGATACATTAGATCTGCGAACATCTGAGCCTCTGTCTTCATTGACAAAGCCACTGAATGCTGACTCGACACTGAGTCTGGTTTGGCGGATTTGCTTGGTTTTTTACTACCAGTGGTTTCAACTTTTCTTTTTCTGGTATCACCCGTTTTGTCCTCAGCTTTTTCTGCAGGAATAAGTGCGTTTTTCTCAGGAGACAACATGGCGTTCGTCATAATCGGAACCACGTGCGATCATCAACGTGCAACCGGAAAAAAACAAAAGTCTGCTAAAACAGACAACTAAATTTCCCAACCAAGGAAACGTGGGGAATCTTCGGAAAACCCGCGAATCAACTGATTTCCCTGGCACAAATTGCCTAATGAAATGGGACCCACTACTTTTCATGGCACGGAAACTATAGGTTGATTGATATATGTTGTTTAACGTCCCATTCGAGAATTTTTCACTCATATAGAGACGTCACCATATACCGGTGAAGGGCTTCAAATTTTGACCTTTACTCGGCACTCAGGGCCATTGAGCAGTGAGAGATCTTTATCGTGCCAACGCCTGCCGTGACACGGGGCCTCGGTTTTTCAGGTCTCATCCGAAGGACCCGCAACTTTCACTTCAAAGTGCCGAGCGCCTGGTGAAGGAACAGTTGCTACCTATTTTTTATCGACTTAGGTCAGTCGCGGCCGAGATTCGAACTCATGACCTCCCGATCACGGAGCGAGCACTCTACCGACTGAGCTACCGTGAACGGTACGGAAACTATAGGGGAAATAACCAAGTATTCCGAAACTACAGGAAAACGTGATGTAATCTTGAAGTTTACATATGGTTTTAATGATAAATACCAGTTATTTCACCCACTATATATTTTTGTGCGTCAATAGTTATCTTATGATGTCAAAAGGTTTGGGCTTTAATTCATTGTGGGGAAGGATTGCATGAAGTGTTAAAAAGTTGTACGTTTTGATGTTATTGATTTTAGTATAAAAAAATCGATTTGAAATTTTCTAAAACTTCTTTGGAGATTTTAAATTTCCACTTCCGATTACCATTACTTCTCGAATATATTGTTGTACAGTACTCCTGAAGCTTCTTGACAGCTCTTCATATTTTAATGAAGAGTAAAGAAAAAAAAAGCTTGATTAAAAATTTTTAAAATTTACTACATTTATTTCTAATTAATCTTATGATATTTATGAAATTTATCATTCTTATAAATAATTCTTTTCTTCTGTTCCAGACTTTCGAATTCCTTTGGAAATACCAGTCCTATAACAAGCGAAATTAAGTACATATGAAAATTACAAGTTATATTTATCGACCTCCGCCTGATCCTCCTCCTCTTCCTACTTACGCCTCAAAGTCCCCGTCAAGTGCTCTTCTTTCAAATCCTTCTACAAATCCTCCAAAGTTTCCTCTCCCTCTGCCAAATAGTGCTTTCCTTCCTCCTCTTCTAAATTTCCAAAATCCCACGTCTCCTCGTCCTCCTGCAAATACGAAGCGTTTTGAATTGTATTTGGAACCGTCAGTCGCATTACAGGGGACCAGGATGGAAATTAACACAATCACGGCTTTCATCTTGACTGTAAACACGTTATTTTCATTATTGTGATTATATTTATTCTATTTTCATAATTTCTTTAAACAATCCACTTATTTATTACTATTAATGTCACTATTATTTGATTTTTTAAGAAAAGAGGATGAAATCACCACTTCCATACTGAACAGGTTTTGAACATTTTGTTAAAATGAACGATTTGCCAAGGAAAAAAAACTTGATCAGTAACTCTGTATATATGTATGTGTTCCTTTGTGTTCCCTGATGAATTTCTGAAATTGATAGTGTTTTTATAACGGTAATAATCCCGTTTTTGGCAATAAACCTACTGCTCTTAATTGAGCTTTTTAATGAAATCTCCACTACTTTGGTCATTATTTCAATTCAGAAACTGATTCTGCAAAAGAAAGGTCTGTATTGAAACTCATTAGAAAAGCCACAACTTTTCTCGCCATTTTAACAGTGTTTCCCCACTTTAATGATCCTACCTGAACTTACCTGTAATCTGATCCTGCGTTGTTACAGAATGATTTCAATTTAAAAAAAATGATATTAGGGGAGGGTAATGAGTCAAACTCTCCAATCTCAATTTGGTGGGTTGGGGGGGGGTGCTTTTAATAGTTCTCTTCCTTAGCTCCTTATATTTCTAACGAAATAATAATAGACATCCTGGAAGTTTTGTTTTGTCCTCCTCTTTCGCTAAAGCGAAAAGACATTAATCTCATTCATCTATCAGCGTATCAGTCTGTCACAAAAACTTTAACCTTGGTCATAACTTTTGAATAAGAAAAGATATAGCTTTCATATTTCACATGTATATTATCTGTGACAAGACCTTTCCAAATATACTATGATTTTTGACCCATGACCTTCGACTTAACGTTAACTTTTCAACAATTTTAACATTACTTTTACATTGGTCATAACTTTCAAAGGAGAAGAGATAGGGCTTTCATATTTCACATGTCACCTTTGGCATTGAGATGTAAGCGTCTCCTGTCCACCGGTCACACCACCATGTGCTCCATGTCATAATCGGGTAAGCGGGAAAATCCATAGACAATTCAGTTTGAACAATGTACGTGAAAAGTCCGTCAATATTCGACTTAAGGACGACTGTATTTGCTGTCTGCTATCACGGTCATTGTATTGACCACAGAACTTAAGAAATGTTTAATTTAAAGGAGACTGATGATCTCCTTGTATCATCAATTTATTTGTCAATAGCATGTCTCGTCTTAGAAATTGCTCTTAGGTAAAATATGCTCTTGTGTATCGGATCAACTGGGGTTTCGAAATTTCTTCCTTTACTTTGGATTGTAGCTAGATTGCTTGAAGAAGGGATATTCAATGTATTAAGAAATGGAAATGGTAATATCACTTATTCAAATGTGATATTACCCATTCACAATGAATAAGTGATATCCCCAATTCAATTAGGTGATATCTCCTATTCAATTCGAATAGCGTATATAAGGTTATATCACCTATTCAATTTGAATGTGTGAAAAGTTGATATCACCTAATTGAATAGGCGATATCACTCACTCACTGGTAATAAATATTATCACGGTGCTTCATGTATACTTCCGTTTTCTAAAGGTATGATTTTTTTTTACCATATAACTATATTAAAATTTGATTGATTGATTGTATGTTGTTTTAAGTCCCGTTCGAGAATTTTTCACTCAAATAGAGACGTCACCATACACCGGTGAAGTGCTAATGTAGACCTTTAACCGGCACTCAAGGCCATTGAGCAGTGAGGGATTTGTATCGTGCCAACGTCTGCCGTTACACGGGGCCAAGATTTTTAAGGTCTCAAGACCCACAACTTTCATTTCAAAGTGCCGAGCGCTTGGCGAAGGAACAGTTGCTACGTATTTTTTTTTTATCGATTTAGGTCAGTCGCCGTCGTGATTCGAACATACGACATTCCGATCCTACTGAAGTTTGAAACTCAAAGTAAACTTCCTATAAAAAGCTCTATGGTACTTAACATGTAATGATTTTTTCAGTGCATAGTAAATGAAGTATATATTCCATCGCGTCTTGAGTGCGCATTTACTCTCTTTTGTGGGATGCGCACATGGAAGCAACTGTGATCGGCAAAAGGTTATCACAAGAAAAGAAATTTTAGAAATAGCGTTTACTTCGTTTAAACTGGCTCTCGAAGACGGCATAATGAAAGGCATTGTGGATGAAAAACTAGGAATTCTCAAATTTTTGAAAGTAATAAAATTCTTCAGAATAAATTAATCAGTTGTTTTTTCTGTATTAGTTAATAATGAGTAATTATGAAACACTCTGTACTAAAAAATATATATAACATTGAAAATCGAGCAATACTTCTTTGTGGATAGTGTATTTTAAAATCATATGCAAAAAAAATACTTATAAGAGCATTAATTTAAGGGTTTTTTAAAAATAAAGTATTATGAGACAGGTATTCTTCAGTATGATTTTACTATGTTGCGTAACAATTTGGATAATACGTAAACAAAATCTGTGTGCATCATGTCGATGGTTAAGTGATGACCTTCGAGATTAAGTAAAGACCCCTTAGGTTAGTCAACATGGGGTCAAAGTTTTTCATAGGAATATAAAGGGACTTTTTTTTTTAAAGACCATCAGGGCAAAGGTAACTCGGAGAGCGCTGTGGTCGTTGGGACTCTTGATTATGATTTGTCCTTTCAATTATTTAAAGTTACATTATGAGTCAAAATCATGCGTTTCTTTTATGAAAGTTGTCGTTGGGACTCTTGATTATAATTTGTCCTTTCAATTATTTAAAGTTACATAATGAGTCCAAATCATGCGTTTCTTTTATGAAAGTTGTATCACAAAAAAAAAAAAGATTTATGTGAAATATGAATATAGCGAAGTTTTGGCAACTCAACTGCACTGTAAAGCAAGAAAAAGGCAGCAAAATGTAAGTGTCGGAAAACCAAATGTATCTATCGCTTTGGTTTTATCGTCAATGTCCACAATGTCAAGGTCATGCGTCCATTGTTTGTAAACAACATTACATTGGAGCAAGCAGAAATTAGAAATAAGTTCTGATCATCTATAAAATTTCTCGGTCATCCGACATTTATACCTATGGAATTGAAACCATGGTAAATTCTTCAACTTTTCAGCGCATGCGTACAATAAAGAGGAAGAAGTGAAGCAATATTTTTGTGCTGGGCTATACAAAGATTTTTTTTTACTTTTATTTTTCTCCATTAAAGTAGATTTTTTAGGTTCTGAAACCTGTAATTTTCTGAAACCTAATACTTTGAAGAACTGAACAAAACTTGCATGTGTCGTGCATAAATTCTACTTTTGTCGATTTTCGCGTTTTTCCGTCACGGTCTTACTTTAAAGTTAAAACAGGATCTCCACTGAACAAAATATCAAACTCAATTTTTACAATTCAAATAATTAAGTTTATTCTCAACAAAAATAATTACATAAAAATCTTATAAGAACATCTGAATTTGTGCAAAGGATGACCGAATACCAAACTTCTGTTCGCAGAAGGGTAAAATTGTGTATTAGCCCTTCTTTTTATTAAGTCATTATTCCAAACAAAAAGAAATGATTCCAGATTCTATGCAATATATGTATATCTAATGTAAGAGAACAAAATAGGACTAAATAAGGGAGAAACGTTTCGTTTCGAGTTTATCTTTAACAATTTCTTGTCTTAAAGATATAAAGATTTTAAATCAAGGTTATCAGAAGCTACCTCAGAAAGTACAACTAAATGTAGAGATTTAAGAAGTTGGGGAGGTCATTAAATTTTTAAAAATTACAGACCAATCAAATTGTTTAAATGAACTTCTTCAACACGATAACTATCAGACAGAGAAACTAATCCTTTCCCTTAAACCTTAGGTTTTTATCAAATATAACAACTCACCTTGCAAACCCAAACCTGGAATCTTATCAGTAGCCATGCACCAAAGAGCCTGGGAACACAGGAGCTAAAAATACATTACAGAGTATAGTTTGATTAAAAAGTCCACATAATTGCATGACATTTGTCTAAGCATGGAAAATTTTGTTTTTCACCAATTTTACACTGAAGTTTCTCCAACCCTTTATATAAAACTGATCTAAAGGTAATGTTTTATTTTTTCGCCATTTTTTTTTTAATTTTAAAACATAAAATATTCGTTTGGGAATGTTTGAGACAATTTTCCTCGTACTTATTGCTGTATAACATCTGTCTTAAATTATGTCAATGTTATGCATCTCATTAAATGACTTTGGATTTATGCTAAGAAAGTCATTTCAGACTCAGACAACAGGTGTACGCAGTACAGTTTAGGCAACATTTTCTACATTAGGGCACCGAAAACGCACTTCCGAGTTTAACAATCTTCTTTTTCTAGCCTGAAACTCTATCTGAAATATCTTGGTATTTTTATTTTTTTAAGGTTTTGTCCGTCACTTTTTGCATTTTTTATCGGGGGGGGGGGGGGTGTCATTTGACCCTTAGTCAGGTGTGCTCTGATTTTACCTCATTCATTAAATGTCAAATTTAACAAAAACGTTCAAGGGCATCGCAAAGAAAAAAATTAAACTGCACAACTTTCAAATTGCTCCGTCTTGCATGCAACTCCAAACTGATCCTAATACAGTCAGATTTCTAATGTTAATTACTTATTTCAGTGAAAACGAACGCCAGTATTAAAAAATGGAGTATTTTCCACATTTATTGGGAAATTATAAATCGCCTCATAAGATGAGCATCGCCTTTCCAAAACTATGCAATAAAAAAAAATAATATAAAGTAACAAGAGGCCCAAGGGCCTTAACGGTCACCTGAGTATAATACAACAACTTAGAGGATCCATAGAATATAAAATAAACTGGTAGATGAAGATTTGCATGTTGCCCAAAAGCAAGAGAAATAGGATGATCAGGATCAATGAAATAATTAGTCTAGTATTCAGTGAGAAATCATGTCCTACTCTGTCCCCAATTTATCACTGTCACCATGCAGACTATTAACAAACTATGCCTCTGTACTAATTTGAACCCCGAACTGTAATCTCTCACATTGGCCTCTTGTGGTCTTTAAAGAACATTTTAAAACGCTATTTTTGTCTCATTTTTTATTATTCCATTATTTACAAGTCTATCTGATCATTAAAGCTATGAAAGTAGTTTTTATATTATACAATAAAATATTTTGCATAATTCTCTTATTCCATTAACTTTTCAAATACATTATTTACAGTGATTAATTATCAAAAGTGAATTGCGAAGGGGAATAACTTCTCTCAGTAGAATACAAATTAATAGAGCCCTGGCCAGGACCAGAACACTTGACCAAATGGTCCAGATGTTTAAAAATCTGGTAAAAATATTCTTGCTTATTAAAACTTTTACTTTGTTTGCCTTTGATATGCCAAGGAACATAGATTTTCAAAGAAATAATGCATTTTCACTACATGTACCATGCCTACGGATTCAACACAGCCCTATAGCTACCCTAACACCAAAACCCATGACCCAGGGTCATGAATTTCAAAAATTTGGAAGAGGTACCCTCATCATCATAACTCCGCACTTAGTTGAAGATTTTCAAAAAAATAACACATTTTCACTTATTTTAATAATAGACCCCACCCCAATGAAAAACACAAAAGCCCCTCACCCTGGAACCACAAAGTTTTAACAATGTTGTAAGAAGCACCCTTATTCATCATAACTATGCACTTTGTTTATCTGCTCATCACTACGGATTAGACATGATTATTTAACAGAATAAATGCATTTTCACTACATAATTTATAGAGCCCCGCCCTAACACCAGAACCCCTGACCCAGGTGCCATGAAATTCACAATTTTGGAAGAGGTACTCTTCCTCATCATAACTATATACTTACTTAGTTTATTTAATACCCAGGAGCAGAGAAGATATTCAAAGAATTAATGCATTTTCACTATATAAGCATAAGAGCCCCGCCCTAACAACAGAACCCCTGACCCAGGGGCCATGAAATTCACAATTTTAGAAGAGGCATTCTTGCTCCTCATCACTATGTACTTAATTCATCGGCTTAATACCCAGGAGCAGAGAAGATTTTCAAAGAATTAATGCATTTTCACTACATAATCATAAGAGCCCCGCCCTAACACCAGAACCCCTGACCCAGGGGCCATGAAATTCACAATTTTGGAAGAGGTGCTCTTCCTCATCATTACTATTTAGTTCATCAGCTTAATACCCAGGAGCAGAGGAAAAGATTTTCAAAGAATTAATGCGTTTTCACTATATAATCAATAGAGCCCCACCTAACACCAGAACCCCTGACCCTGAGGCCATGAATTTCACAGTTTTGGAAGAGGCACTCATGCTCATCATAAATATGTACTTAGTTAGTTTGTTTGATACCCAGGAGCAGAGAAGAAGATTTTCAAAGAAATAATGCACTTTCACTATATGATCTATATAGCCCCGCCCTAATACCAGAACCCCTGACCCTGGGGGCATGAATTTCACAATTTTGATGGAAGGCTCACTGCTTATTACAATTGTGCCAATAGTTTGAGTGCTTGATGTCCAGGAGTAAAGAAGATTTTTAAAGATTGTATTGATTTTGGTGGTTTTAGGACCCTGAAATTCACAATTTTTGTTCCCCTTCACCCATAGATGCTATATGCCAAAATTGGTTGAAATTGGTTAAGCGGTTTAAGAGAAGAAGATGAAAATGTTCAAATGTTAACGCACGTTGCACGACGGACAAAAACAGATATCAATAGGTCACCTGAGTGACTCAGGTGACCTAAAAACCAACCTCTTTAAATGTTGCCTTGCCCTTGAACTTTATTTAAAATCGAAATCTGGACACATTCATTCTAAAAATAGTTTTCAAACGTACTGTGGACCAACATGTGGGTAACTCCTTGATACCAAATAATTAGTTTTCCTTGCAAATTTGAACAGTTATACCTACGAACTGTGCTAGGTTTCATTTTACTAAATCAAGACGGTATGGTTAGAAAAACCTTTGATTTAACTATGTATTCGTCCTTTCCATAAAACAAAACTTGACAGCACGGCGCAGCCGCAGGATCCATCAAGTAAATCAATTTAGAAACAGTTGTAAAAAAAAAAAAGGAAATTATATTTATTAAACATGTAGCCCCCTCCCAATATGAGTAGGGCTATATTTATATAATATCATTCTGAAAATTTAGAGTTAAGTAATATATATATATATAAATGTTCTAGAATAATAAAAAAAATCTTTCACCTATCCAAAACTGAAAAAAAAGTATTTACATTGGCATTTCTTACCACAGTAAACTTTCACACAAGTGGTTCTCGAGAAGATTTGATAACGACCTACCTTATTTTTGCAATTTTGCCTTTTCTTTATTGTCTACCCTTGTAAGTGGACTAAGCCATTTTATCAAACGAAGTTTAGGGGATATACAGGAATCGCAATGTCCGTCTGTCCGTGCAATCTTGTCTGGGCTATACCTTTGTAATAGAGAATTATTGGAAGCTCGTACTTGGTACAGAGATTCTTAATGACTAGACGATGTGTCATGATCTTGACATAAGGTAATTCGGGCAGGTTCATGGTCACTGGACACTGGCAGATAAATGCATGAAAGTCTTGTATTGGCTATAACTGTGTAATGGAGAATCATTGAAATCTGATACACGAACTTGGTTCAGATTGTTTATGACCAGAAAGTGTGCTATAACTTTGTCCAAAACTGATTGTGGCAAGTTCAAGTTCAAGTTCAGTGGTTTAAAAAATCAAAAATTGATAACAGGTACATGTACATGTATGTATATGATTTTCAAGTGAAAAAAAAATATTGGATGTCCATATTTCACTAAAATATTTCTTATTACCATAGGTTGTATTTTTTTTAAACAAGGTCTTTCTGGCAAGATCAATGCTACATTAACGAATTTTGAATGGGCACTTTAAACAAGTACAAAGGAAGTATTATTTTGTATGTTCGCTAACAATTGAAATAATTTAAAATTTCCATTATTTAAGGATGCTTTGTGACGGTTTTGATAAAATTTGGCCCAGTAGGTCTAAAGAAGTAGAAAATTTGCAATTTTTAAGACGAACAGAACGACGGACGCCTGACAAAGGGTATCAGAAAAGCTCATGAGCTTGCAGCGAAGGTGATCTAAAATAAATGGAAGGCAGCCTTTTTATAATTATAAAATCAATGTGCCTCACAGTCAAATATGTCAAAAGGTGTCACCTCAAGATATAGTGAATTACAATGTATATAGATTTTACAAGTTCTTAAGTAAAGAAAAAGAGTTACACAAGTTGAATGGGTAATGCTTGCCTGTTGTTTGTTCTGAAACACATCACCAATACCCATTAGTTATTGCAAAGACTTTTAATGATGTCAAGAAAAGGTGATAAGAACTACGCACGCTAACTCTCGATTCTCGCCTACATTTTACACCCATTTAATTCAATACTAATGGCAATTTGGCCGTAAAATCTTCGTTGAATGCAAAGAATAGTTCAATGGTAATTGACTGATAATTTTGATACCAGTGTTAAATAGTTAATTACCCCTAATTCCAGCTCTTTAAATAAGGGGGGTAGACGATATTTTCCATTGAAATCGGGTTTTGAAACATCAACACATTTTAAAATATTCTTGGATATGAATAAATGTTCCTTAAAGCTTTTCTTATGTTTTACGCATATAAAATGAAACATATATTATTAACAAAATACAATGTTTCAGTTGTAAAACCCTTTGAAATTGGTGAAAAAAAAAGCATGTTTGTAGTTTCTTGTCTGTGGACATATGTCCCCCCCCCCCGTGAAACACAAAAAGCTTTTGTATAAATTTGTGAAATGACAGTCCATATTACCTGTAAAAAGGAATTTTTGTTTCACGGGGGGGAAAGATGTTTTAAAAATATTTTCCGTTTTTCGTTGATTTCTATAGTGAAAAACACAAGTTGTACCCAAATCATAGAGTTGCCTTTCTTTGTTTTCCCAAAGAAGTAATGCTTTATGAAAATTCATATAAATATCTATATAAATATGAAAAATCATTCAAATGTGTTAACTTTTGAAAATTGACTTGGAGGTAGGCGGGAGAACAATGCTATCGTTCGCAGTTCTTTCATACTAAACAATGCGTCAAAATCAATGTAAGTGTAGTACCTACCGCACAGAGTATAATGTTCCAATGCATTTCACAGCAGTTTGAGAGCAGTAATAACTTGCATAAAACTGTTCATTCAACAGAAGTATCCACTAATGATGAAATTTTGGCCCCGCCCCTAATTATCACGTGACTCGGTAGGAAGAAACGCAGTGTGATGTCATACATTCTACATGCTTTGGTTCCCTTCATACAGCAAGTAAATCATTATAAGAATATGGATCATGCAAGATAAATTCCCCACATCGCTTTACAATATCAGACAGAGGTAAACAAGATATAATTGCCACTCTTTATTCTCCTTTAGGAATATTAATAAGTCTTAAAACAGTGAAGTCGCCTGCGTGGCGCAGTGGTACAGCGTCTGCTCGAGAGTCACGAAGTAAGGAGTTAATCCTTACGTCACGGGTTCGAATCCCACTGTCGAACGTGGAGACCGGTCCTTCGGGTGAGACCGTATGAACCGAGGTCCCGTGTCGCTGAAGATGCTGGCACGAAAAAGATCCCTCACTGCTCAATGGTCCTGAGTGCCGAGTTTAGGTAAAAAATTTGCAGCTCTCCACCAAAAGTGGTGGCCTCTCCATATGAGTGAAAACTTCTCGAGACAGACCTTAAGCAACAATCAAACAAACAAACAAATAAAACAGTGGCTGCAAAGTTAAAGTTGACAAACTGTTCTTGCTGATATCTGCACTAAGTTGTTTAATCGTTCGTGCATCGGATTAAATCGTTTGTAGATTCAATCATACTAAAACATGCGGTAAAAAACCTGAATTCTTTTATGGTAATTTTAACTGAATTGTAAATTGTTACATATTTTCTTCACTCTTTTATTTTTGTTTAATCGACACAGATATATGTCAATGCTTAAAGCTGAACACTACTCATAAATAGGCACCGTCACACAGGGTAAATAAACCCTTCGATTTCGTTACACCCGATTGCACACTTGAAATTCGTGGCCGACGTGTAGTTTTCCTTTCATGGTCTTATATTTTATGCATTATTTCCGACTGAGTAACGCGGGAGTGTTAGATGTAGATCTATACTCGTCAGACCTCTACAGCGAAATGCTTTGACTGTTGAGTTCTGCGGCTGATATAGGCGTTGTAGGGGATAACGCCGTTGAATGATAAATATGGCGGATAATGCCTTTTACGAGTAGTGTTCAGCTTTAAATATGATCAAAGTTTTAAAATGAAAATCAGAGTATTATAATAGTGCTAAAGTGCAAAATAGATAATGATAAATATTCTTCTATTTTTCGAAGGGATTTAAAAGTCCGTCGGATGCAGGCCCGTAGAACGCGGGGGGAGGGGGCGCCCCCTCTTTATTTTTATCATTTTACTCTAGTAAGTAAACCCTAAGATGCTGGTTGCCCCCTTTTTTGATGTAACTACAGGTAAACACTGGCAAATTCAAGGATTTAGACGGTAACTTAGCTTTTTTTTTTTTGGGGGGGGGGGGACACTTTTGACACCGTTGCTACGGGCCTGGGATGAAATGTTAAATGGTGCCCAAGATGAAATGTTAAAAGGTGCCCCATGTCAAAGGCTACAACCCCCTTGGCACGTAAAAGATCTTTTTCTGTTTTTCAAAGAAAAGTACCTTACTGAGGACCGCCACAGAAACCCAAAAGGTTTCAATTGTCAGTTTATTGTTGGTTAAAGTCCCTCTCGAGAATTTTTCACTCATATGGAGACGCCACCACTTGCCGGTGGAGAGCTGCAAATTTTTTTTACCTATACTCGCACTCACGGCCATTGAGCAGCGGGGGATCTTTTTTGTGCCAGCACCTACTGCGACACAGGACCTCAGTTTATTCAGTCTCATCCGAAGGACCGGTCTCCACGTCCCACAGTGGGATTCGAATCCGCGACATAAGGATCAACTCCTTACTCCGCAGCTCTAGAGCAAACGCTCTAACCACTGCGCCACGCGAGCGACCCAAAAGGTTTCAAAACTAGAATGTTAATTTTCCCCACCAAAATATGGCAGAAATATTGCCGACGCGGCGTTAAGCAATAACAATACGTCAATCAATCCCAAGGTGTTTCGAGAAGCGGGAATTTTTTTTTTATCACAATAATTAAATACAATGACACGCCATAGTTGTAATAATTTTGTTGATTCCCTGGAGCTAAAGGTACCGATTTGTTTAAAAGTTCTTAATCAAGTGAAAATCCAAATTTTTATGCTATATCTACTTCATAACTATTATGAGCCATTTTAAATTTTTCATAAAAGCAAATAACATGTTTAAAATAACAAGAAGTGAAACACTGATGCCACTGTATGGCAGCTCAAGGTTTAGGTTAAATTTTTTTTTCAAATGTAGGTCAATCTGCAAGTTCAATACTTCACAAATGTTGGAACACAAAAAAGTCTTTTCATAAAGAAAAACACATGAAGTTTGAAAGCTCTAGCATCAACCATTAAGAAAAATCAGTCAAGGCTAAAGTTTTCGAAAGTAGGTTATATTCAAAGGGCATGAGGTCCAAAAATAATGACTATTGGTTGTATGTTGTTTTACGTCCCATTCGAGAATTTTTCACTCATATAGAGACGCCACCACATACCGGTGAAGGGCTTCAAATTAAGACCTTAACGCGGCACTCAGGGCCATTGAGCAGAGAGGGATCTTTACCGTGCCAACGCCTGCCGTGACACGGGGATTCGGGTTTTAAGGTCTCATCCGAAAGACTTCACTTTCACTTCGAAGTGCCGAGCACTTGGCAAAGGAACAGTTGCTTCCTATATTTTAATCGACTTAGGTCAGTCGCGACCGAGATACGAACTCACGACCTTCATATCACGAAGCGAGCGCTCTACCGACTGTGCTACCGTGACGGTCCCAGAAATATTGATAGCAAAATAAAGCTTTTGTCACAAGCAATACATAAATGAATATCAAGCCCTAGCACCAAGCGTTCAAAAGCTGTATGCAAGGTTATAATTTTTACAGATGTAGATCAAATTCAAAGATCAAGATAAGGAGGTCAAAATGTTTGTATCCAATGAAAGGTCTTGTCACAAGGAAAACATGTTATAAATGATAGCCTTATCACCAAGCGTTCAAACGCTATTCCCAGAGTTAATTTTTTTGAAAGGTCAAACTCTAAGGTCAAGTATAGAAAATGTTGGTACCCAAAGAAAGGTCTTTTCACATAAGATATACCTGTGAAATACAAAAGCCAAATCCTAAACCGTTCAAAAAATGTGGCATAAAAAAGTAAAATTTTGTAAAAGTAAGTCAAATTCTAAGGTCAGGTGTTAAAAAATGTTACATATGTAGTACCCCAAAAAAGTCTTGTCACATAGCATGAACCATTCAAAAGTTATGGGCAGCATTAAAGTGTTTGCCGACAAACACATTTACAGACATAGAGTCGGACGGAAGGTCAAACCAAAAACTATATACCCCCGAATCTTCGATTGCAGGGCATAAAAATTTATTTGAATATTAATTTAAACAATATTTTATTATGATTATACATAACTGGATTGGACAGCAGGCACTGCCTATATAAGTCCTCTCCACAATACAGGTCAAGTCATACATGTTACAAGTAAATATTAATTACATAACATTGAAAAAATATATACATGTGTATATTCTAAAGATACATATATATATATATATATATATATATATATATATATATATATATATATATATATATATATAGACAAAATAAGTAAGGAAAAAAAAATATAAATGAGCTGATGATACTATATAAGTTTGCATTTAACATATATGACTGATAATTATAATAATACAAGTATTTGAATATTGATAGATGAAGTAAAAAAGGTGTACGGTTACTTCCATTTTTTTTAAAAAAAAGATTTTGAACTATCTCTGAGTGATAATGTAGAAAGAAATAGAACTTGTTTTGATGCATAAACAGCTTTCATATTTGGAAATACGACAGATGTCCTCCATGAAACATAAACCAAGGATTTCATTTCATAAACAGTTAGGTAATACGATTTCTGCACTATTTTAGAATAAATTGTGTATTAGATATCAAAAAAAAATCTGGGAGTAATCTTTTGACAATACTATAATTATCCTGCATCTGTCATAATGACAGATACCAAATCCTCGTTGGAAACGGAGAACAAGGTATGAAATTCACAGGATTGTTTATTATTACTAAAATTCCATATTTATCTCGGATTTTTGTTTTCAAATAAATTGGCCTTGGGAAATTACGCCTCTGACTTATGTACCGAATCTTAATTCTTTTTATCTCGCATTAATACTTTAACAGTGATAGGGATTCAGTTAAAGACCTTGATCATATTGATTAACTTTGGTCAATACTGCATGATACATGCTGTCAAAACGGATAATTACGTAACTTTCAAAAATCGCTCTCAAAGTTATCAAATTTACATTGGAAAATTGAGACAATGTATTTCCAACGCTAACATTACGGTGGAAAGTACAAATTACGGACGAGATTACTTGCGTAACTGAAAACTGCAGAATAGGGTAAACATCTCTCAAATCAAATTAATCTCCTTATAATTATCCCCCCCCCGAAATCAAAATATATCTGAAACAAATATATGATTGTGAATTAAGGAATTGGTGTGATACCTGATTGAAAGGTTTTTTTCCTTTGACCTTAAGTATTTAAGGCTTTGGAGTTCGTAGAAAGAACGTTTGATTTTCATAAAGGGAATATCTAAAGGGTAATATTATAGCTGTTTACTATCACTAATTTGATTCATAAAAGAAAATCTGAATTAAGATAATATTCGGGGTTTTTTTTTTTTGGGGGGGGGGGGTTCTTTTATATTTATCCACAAACTATAATACATTAATGGCATTTTGTTACCATTATCACATTATCGGACATTGTCAGGATTATCACATAAATGGAATATTGTCAGCATTATAACATAAATGGCATTACGTTCAGCATTATCACACACATTTATGGCACATTGTCAGCATTATCACATTACTAGCGTATTGTCAGCATTATCACATTAATGGCACATTGTCAGCATTATCACATTAATGGAATATTGTCAGCATTAACACATTACTGGCACATTGTCAGTATTATCACATTAATGGCATATTGTCAGCTTTATCACATTTATGGCGTATTGTCAGAATTATCAGATTAATGGCATATTGTCATAAATTACTTGAATATTTTCAGCATACCTAGCATATAATCAACACTAATAGCATAATGCCTATTATCAGCATAAATAGCTGTAGCATATTATGATGATTACCAGCTTTTATTACATTTTCAAGAGTGAAATACTGTAATTTATTTATTGAGGAAAAGTGATATTCTGACACAGTGTGAAAGGGTATCAAAATGGTATTCTCACAGTGTGAGAATATCAGAAGTGCGGCCTGAAATCCTGACCAACTCGTGAAATAAATTCCAAATTCATCTACAAAACATTTAATATCCTCTATATCTTCAACATTCCTAGCAATATTAAGCATTCCTATGATATTATCGAAATTGCTACCAGTTTTGTTAGCAATGTGTTGCATTTAATATGACTTGCAAGGGATGCGCTGAAAAAATACATAGGTCAAGCAGGAAATGAATAGTTTGACGTAGTAATATAATGATTATTCTAATACATATATTTCCAAGATCAAAGAAATACCGCGGACATTACTGTCAAAAAAATCACAAAGATTAACGAATTTTCATTTAGGATTTTATTTAAGATAAAGAACAGTGGCTATAGAAATAAATAAAAAAAAACTTCCTTTTTTACGGGTTTGTGATGATTAAACAAAAATAACTGAAAAAGCTTAAGAAATGTTTTTCAATTAACAACCCAGTAAACATGTACAAAACAAATTTTCAGGTTTTTACATGTAACCGCATGTTCTAGCTAATAAAATCTGCAAACGATATAATCTGATGCATGCACGATCTCGCAAGTTACACAACGAAAAACTCGTAACTGAGATCAACAAGATCAGTTTTTCAAAAAAAGTTACAGTCACTGTTTTTAAAGACTTATTTTAATTACTTGATGAGTCATTTTGCCGAAGGAGTGACGATGCCATCTCGTTTCCTTGTCTGATATTGTATAGCGATATGGCTAGCCTTATTTTGCAATGATTCATGTTCGTATAATAATTTGTAGCATGAAGGGAACCAAAGCACGTAGAATACAGGGTGTCACATTATGTAACATCCTACCGGTCACGTGTTAATTTTAAGGGCGGGACCATTATGTAATCATATATAAATACTTGTCATGAATGAACAGTTTAATTCCAGTCTGTACTGCTCTCACACGGCGGTGAAATGCATTGGAACATCATCATCTGTGGGGTAGGTCCTATATTTAAATTGTTTTTGAAGAATTATCAAATGTGAAATTTTCGGCTGTTCTTGAATTTGTCATTAATATTCTTTGCAAATCAAAATGGTTCTTGGGGATGTGCTTCAAATCAAGACAGTAACCAAGCATTGTCCCCTTCAACTGGTATAACTTTCCTTTTTCAAGAATCATAAAACATTTTCCTTAATTTAATGCACTTTATCTACTTCTTGACATGTATGAAACACACTGATTTTATATTTTAAAAGTATTGCCTTCCATTATCTTTTTCCTCTAAATTCATGATCTATAAGGTTCAGGACCAAGACAAGAATAAATTGTTGCATTTCCTACCATTCAGGTCTGATGCCTGGAGATCTATCGACAATTTAACATTCATACAATTATAATAAGGAATGTACGTGTTCTTTACACAAGTGTACGACATATAAAGAATATGCCCTGGGTTGGGGTTTATTTGTAAAACGCTTTCCCACGTTCTTCACGTTAACAAATAAAGCTGGGAAAGATCAGACAACACCCAGTACGTTGTAAATCCAGCGAGGGATCTAGCTATTTAATCCAGTGATCAACTTCTGTGTGTTTGAGTAGCAATAGAATTTGACTGGGTTTATGTAAACACAAAAAACAAAACATTGCTCATTTAACTTTGGGGAAAAAACACGCATGAAGGTCTACCGAGCATAAATAATAGTCAGATCCATTGCAATGGTCTCTCTGAGCATAAATAATAATTAGATCCATAGCAATGACATAAATATGGATAGCGACTGTACAAAAGAAATGAGCCATGTATAATTTTCTTCACACGATGCAGCAGTGCTCACGGAGAAATTAAAAAGTCTTTTTTTATAGCTGATTGGCTGTCTTTGTTGGGTGTAATTAAAACATGGAAAGGGAAACGGAACAGAAAGCGGAACGGAATCAATGACAAATAAATAAATCATACTAAAAACCACATACATTACAGGGCTCTAATTGGCGACTAATTTAGTCGCCATGGCGCCTAAAATGTTTGATTGGCGACTAAAATTTCTCTATTAGTCGCCAAATTGGCGGCCATTTTGTATTTCCTTGGCGATCGTCAAATTTCAAAATATAAAGATTTTTAACACTTTTTTTTTTCTAAAGAGGTGAAAAGAAGTTTGAAAGTTAGCAATGAGCATAGCTTGTGTTTTCTTTGTCACCCTGTTTATCAGCTTTTAAAGTTGGCGCCTGAGAAAAATTTGCCTGGCGACTAAAAATGTTTGTTGGCGACTAAATTTTTTGATTAGGAGCCAGTTAGCGGATGCTGCGTTCCCTAGAGGAATGGGGGGGGGGGCAAGGTAATTTTTTTTTAATTACTTTACATAGAATAGAAATTTGATAACTGAGAATCCCTGGGGGAGATTAATCCACCAAACCCGCCCCTCTAAATCCCCGTTTGAGTGGCTGTTTAGTCTATTCTGTATATATTATATGGGTCATCATATATACAATGTACATACTAGTTTTTAGGGAAAAAAATCATGAATAAATAACACTCTATTGATAACTGTTAATTATATGTGAGCTTTTATCTTAAAATACTTGTTTCGGTCTGATTTCTGTCCCATGTTTATGCATGCAACTTGATGACAGATTTTCAATTTCCGTTCCATTTTCTGTTTTAGCAACGCCCGTTTTTATCTGCTCACGTTAAAAGGAATGCATGTCAACAAGACTTATGATTTCCCAAAACGAAAGATCGAAATATTTCTAAATCTCACATTTTTTTTTAAAGAATCTGTAATTGTTTTCTATTTAAACGTTATAAAAAAAGTTATCCTTAAATAATGTTTTAAAGATTTCTTTTTAGTACCTAGTGTTATATACTAAACCGAACACGTAAGTCTTAGAAAAAAGTTGTATAAAACATTCATTGAGAAATAATTTGCTGTTTTGAAATTTAAAAAGATGGTGAAAATGGAACATAAGCTTGGGATCACCATAAAGGTTAGGAGATGGTTCAGTATATTAAGTTGTATTAGGGGTGAAAACACATACACAAAAACACAATGAGCCACAATTTCCATGTTTACATGTAGATAAGTCTCTGATATTCGTCAATGTATACCTTCGTAATGTATTTTTAGTTCCTATGTTCCCAAGCTCTATGGTCCATGGCTGCAGATGAGATTCCGGGTTCAGGTCTGCAAGGTGAGTTATTAATTTTGATAAAACCCTGAGCCTTAAGGGAAGGGATCCATTTCTCTTTCTGATAGTTATCGTGTTGATAGAGTTCATTCAGTCAAGCTGTTTAGTCTGAAAATTTTAAAGATGCAATGCGCTCTTCACCTTCTTCTTGTTCTTTATAAGGCATTGTATGTTAATTTTGATCCAAATCTTATGTTTTAACTTTAAGGACAGGAATTTGAAACAGAATAACTCAAAACATTTTACCCTTGTTTAATTTATCCCACAGGTCTTTTTTAAAGATCGCTTTAATTTAATGCGATTGACGTATCTGGGGCATTGTTTAGATACCCCCGCTTTTCACAGTCGAATAAAAAGGAACCAAAGGCCTGTGGTTTGTCCTCTTTTCAGCTCAGCTGAGCCGAAGATTCAAATTGATGCGCTAATTACTCGCTTATAGTTGAATACTATTTTTTTTTTTGGTTGATTTTTTGAAAGATAATTGCCTTTATTATATTTTAAATGACATTAAAATACACTGAAAATATTATTTGTCGATTCCCAGTGTGATATTTGGGCACGGTATTTCGTATGTTTTCTACTATTATGTCTTTCATTAAGCTACAGTATTGTGCCATTAGTGATCGTCCAAATTCAAAATGGCCGCCGCTATTGCGCAACTCGACTGGTACATGTAAGGAAAACTTGGAATAAAAAAATAAATAATTCATTTTCTTACCTTAGTAATTTGCTATGTAGCCTTTTGATCGTAATACTCTTTGTATTCTTCGGGGGATCGACTTGTAAAGACTCTGAATTTAGTCAACCGGGATATTTGTCCACACTCGTCTAATGGCTGTCTCCAGTTCATTTTTGGAGGTGATAATTCTGTCGCCATTTTTCAGTTCTCTTTTGATTCTTAGCCATACGTTCTCTATAATGTTTAAATCGGGACTCTGAGCTGGCCAGCGCAAAGAGTTAATATTATTTGGTACCTAGAATTCTTGCACTAAACGGGCTCTATGTATGGGTGCATTGTCGTCTTGGAAGATGTAATTATTCTTAGGAAAATGACGCATAATAACCGGCCACAAGTGTTCATCAATGATATCAATATATTTTTGGGCATTTATATTGCCATCTATGACAGTTAGTGTGCGTACACCATTAAAGGTTACACATCCCCATACCATCAAACTGAACTTAGGCGTTGGAGGCTGCGATAAACAACAGGGTAGCCAGTCCTCGCCGACCTTTCTCCAGATAAATACGCGACTATCAGATCCAATGTCTACTTTATATTCATCACTGAATATTACTCTCTGCCAGTAATTGTCGACAGTTTTGTAACGGTTGCCTCTGCACCAAGAAAGCCGAGCTTTACGATTGACTTCACGAATTCTGATTCGTTTTCTTACTATTCTCCTAAAATATCCCTGCTTATATAAAGTTCTCTGCACAGTTCGTTTTGAAACAGTAGAAGCTCTATGTTGGTTAAATATGGCAGTGATATCGGACAAACTTCGTTTTCTGTTTTCTTTTACTGACCGCAAAAGTTGTCGTGCATCTCTGTCATCCAGTTTTGCTTGTCTCCCTTTTCTTGGTATATTTTCTATATAACCTCGCTTCCGAAAACGATCTATCACCGATGTTATTGTTGTTTGGGGTATTCCCAATCTTCGAGATATTTTTGCTGTTTCAGTGCCGTTTGATACAAAGAAACAACCACTTCTTTGACATCTTTACTTAACTCCTTGCGAGCAGAAGCCATATTGTTTACATTGACAATATACGCACCAGACGAGAATTTGTGACGTGTAAATTTGTCACGTGATAGTCATAAGGACATTCTTAAAATAGCGTCATATTCACCGACAACAGTACCTTTGTTTATTTATAGTATGCAGATAAAGTTGTGCTAAAACATAAAAAATACGCAATGCAACTGCGTTGAAGATGACATCCCCTTTAATCGAGTTTAACGCAATGTTTGAAATTTTCGTTTGTGTGTGCGTTCGGCCACATTTGATTCCATGCCAGGCATCCGAAAAATAAAACCATATGCAAAGAACTACTTTGTTAACCAAGCAATAATAGCTTCATGTAAATGTATCATAACATGTTAAGTACATGTACTAAGGAAGATCAACACCTCCCATCAATTTGTTATATGTTTCAATGATGTTTGGTCGCCGAACTGTAATAAACTGCTTCTCCTTTTTGTCCCATCTGCGTACTTCTCCCATTGGATTCAAACCAACGTATGAGGACACAACGTCCACAGATTTGTTGTCATACCATCTCAATGCTATTATGTTACATGAAATTTCAACTCTGTAGTCAACAGATCCCCTTCCTTCCTTTTTTAATTCTTTTTCTGACTTTAGAGTGCAGCCTCTTAGTCTGTTAGATCGCACAGTGCCTACATACCAAAAGGATCTCTCCTTTAAGGCCTTTACTAAGGACAGAGAAGTAAAATAGTTATCTGCAAATATTTTGTAATTATTTGGCTCCAGCGTGGACACTAACTTGAGGACAACATCGCCACCAACACCACTAGAATTTGCATTTTTTTTCAAAACTCCCTTGGTAAACATCAAAATCATAGAGGATGCCAGATACCCCTGCCCTCCCCCATAGCTTGAAACCCCAAGGATTTGGTTTACCCCTTATATACTGCTTTAGACTAGACTTGCCCTTGAAAGACACCATAATTTCATCAACTGCATGGTTCTCTTCAGGTGGTATCTCCAGAAACCTGTTTCTCAGCTGTTCAATCCAGGGCCAAATTTTCCATAGTTTGTCCTTCTTTTGCTCGTCAGTGACTGACATATTGTTTGTGAAATGAATCATGGTAGCAATTTTTTCAAATCTGTTTTTTGCTATTGCGTCTGCAATGGGAGGAAAACGACTTTCTGTCTCCCAGTTAGCTCTAACTCTGGGCATTTGGACAAGGCCCATCCTCAGGTACACACCGATCATAATTTCGATTACTTTTTTTGTGCTTGAAAGCTGAATTCCCTCTTTTTGCATTGCATAAAGGTTTGTTTGCTCTGATATATTTGAAATAATTTGGTCAGTTACCATGAGTTTGAAATATTGGAATGGAGTCTTGAACAGACCATCATGTGGTGCCTCTTCAAGTTTACCTTTGAATTCAGTGCATGGTTCCTTGAATTGCTGATATGACCAATTCCATTCCTGATTTGGAAGCTGAGGTAGTACATTCAGAAGATCGGGATCTTCAGTTATGTCCTGTAAATTCAATTCTCTGAGAGGAGCTTCATTATTACTTCTGTCAGGCCTTTTCACTCTGATATAAGCTGACAGTGGGATATTCTCCGACTCAGAATCACAGTCCTCAACATGAGTCAACGTTTTGCTTTTGAGTTTCTTTTTCAATTGAAATAAAGTCTCATTTTCAGAATCAGATGTGTCACACTCACTGGAAGCTGAAGAACATTCATCAAAATCAGATTTCTTCAGTTTATATTCATCACCTGAACTTTCCAAATCATCAAAATCACTTTCATCCTTTCTGATTTGATTGATAAGGTCTCGAACTTTCTTAGCTGCTGACCTTTGTTTTCATTCCATGTTTATCTTGAAATCAAAAACAAGTAAATATTTAAGCAGAAATTAATGAAACATGTTTGCAAATTACACATGCGACTAAAACCAAACCTTTTATTTTGTTTCAGGACTGTTAATATTTATCAAATATATAACTATGATTTAATGCCCATTGTCTCATATGTGATACATTGATTCAGCTGAAAATCATTCATGAATAAGCAGAAAAAAACAAACCAGGACATAAAATTAAGTGTAATAATTAATGAACTTTACATCACATATCCTTAACAGCGGTTTTATTTTTAAATTTTAAGGATTTTCAGTGTTCAGAAATCCTATATGTAAGACAGCTACATTTTACTCTAAATTCCCATTGTATCGTATAACATACAGAAAAATTAATACCCGATGTTTCATATATGCAACACATGATTTCAAGTAAAAATATATATATATAATCTTGTATTACTTTAAAGATTATTTATGTTACTTTTTATTTTTTGTTCCTCTCGGAAGAAAATTATCAAAAATTTCTCACAAATACTCACCTTATATTCTAGTTATTGTCAGAAAAATAAATAGTTCTGTGCCGTGTTGACATCTTCATGGAAGCTGCCATGTTTGTTAGGAAAATCATGTCACATGATGTAGAGTAAGGTGAAAATGTAGAGTTAGGTGAAACTAAATTTTGCAAAATTTACATAGGAGTGTTCATATCAAAGAGAGATAATTTGTCCAACACAAACAAGATGATATAACAGATCATTGAATTTCATGTAGCATATATGCTACGTGGGACACTAGAGGGTTAAGATCAAGTGGACTGTAACGCTGGTATTTTTCATATTTTTTAATGACAAACACTGCAAATGCTAAATAGCATAGACTTACCTCTTAAATGCCAAAAATATGATGTTATAGCATCATTAAAGATTAAATAAATCTAAGAAAGGTTTCCTCTTTATTTGCCACTAGTTTTATATACTGAAATTTAAGAGAAATGCATTTTCCAGTATTGTTATTTAACATTAAAACCCATCTTTCTCATTTGATTTTGACTGATAATTCAGGAGCAGTTAAAATTCATATGTCGGTAACTCCAAAATGCAAAAATAAATTCTCATGATCTCTCTCGCTTATCTGCTTCAGGCCTGATTCTCCTCTTCATGGAGTTCATGACACAGACTTGCGTCTGAAATTTCAAAAAAAGCTTAAAATTAGTCTTTCACTCTATTATATTTTTAGATGAATTACGAGGGCTGTTCAATAAATTATGTCCTGAACTCTATGACATACAATATAGAAATCATATGACATTAACCTTGGCTTTCTCTCATAATTGAATGTTTAATAAAATGATAACCGTTTATGTGACCACGTTTCATCATATAGTTTCATTGTGAGAATCTGGAAAACAGGGGCTATTCGAGACACTGCATTAAAATGAATCGTAGAGAATCGGCAAACAAGAGTGAAGTTAGACGTTACATTAAAGCTGCTGTAAAACTTGTTAAGAATCCCAAAGAAATATTCATCAAAATATGTGATGTTTACAGCAACCAATGTTTGTTTTATAGACACATAAGCAGGTGGATTTCAATGATCAAAAATGATAAAATGGGCATGAAAAATGAGTACCGTTCTTGGCAACAAAGACTTACAGCAACCTATGAAATGTTTGCCCCAAAATTCAACAAATTATCTCTGATGATGTTTGATTGACTTTAAAATGCATAGCAAATTTGGTAGGCATAATTTTGGGGGAAGTTGGCGCTATTTTAAAGAAGCATTTGACAGTAAAAAAGCTTAGTACTCAATGGCCACCCTATGTTTGACAAATGAGTGAAACGACAGCGTGTAAGAATATCCAAACAATATCGTTTTAAAAAATCAGAAATTGTTATTATCCACGTTTGTATGAAATTCTAACAGAAAATGAAACCTGAATCCATTGTTTTGACCCCAGAGAAAAAATTACAACAAGATGCACGTGACCAAAACAGCAAAGAATTGCAAGAACACAAAGAAAGTTTTATTTGTCATTTTCTTCAATAGTAATGGTCTTGTTGTTCAGATTCTTATTCGGGGAGGCCGTTCAATTTCTGGACAAGTGTAGAAAGCAAACTATTTGCAAAAAAAAATCAGAAGGTTTATGAGAAGAAGGAACCAGAATCAGGAATCTACTACATTAATTTTCTTCATGACAGCGTCCAAACCCACATGTCCTAAACAGTAAAGGAGTTTTTGAGATAAACAGAAAGTTAATGTTTTGTCACACCAACAATATTTGCCAGATCTTTCACCCTTCGACTTATTTCTTTTTCCAAACTTGGAAAAAAAAACACCTTTCGGAAAAAGATACAACTCCAGGAAATTATAAGATCTGCCATATTCCAGTATACGAAGGGCCATACTCAAAAATGTGTTCTAAAAATAATTAGAAATTGGATAATAATGTTACAGACATGTGTTTCAGTTAAAGGAGAATATTTAAGGGAAATCATCAAGACAAAATTATTGAAAAGCGTTTTTTGTTGTTTTTTTTCCGAGCACCGAGGACATAATTTATTGAACAGCCCTCGTATACAACTCGAAGTTCCTACAGAAGATCGATTGATTAATTGTATATTGTTTTACGTCCCATTTGAGGATTTTTCACTCATATTGGGACGTCACCATATATCGGAGAAGGGCTCCAAATTTAGACCTTTACTCGGCACTCAGGGCCATTGATCAGTGAGGGTTCTTCATCGTGCCAACGCCTACCGTGACACAGGACATCGGCTTTAAAGGTCTCACCCGAGACTTTCACTTTCATTGTTTTAAAAGTTTTCAAATGCCCTCGTATACACCTCTGTCAGGATGATTATTTCAGCTGACAAACTGTCACTTGATTTGACAAACATGTAAATATTGTTTTTGTAAAAAAAAAAGTTAAACAGATACATTTAATGCAAGTTCACTCAGGTGACTCATTGCTATCCGTTTTTGTACGTCGGCGTTCGTCGTGCGTTAACATTTGAACATTTTCAGCTTCTTCTGTGAAGCCGCTTCACCATTTTCAACCAATTTTTTAACATATAGCATCTATGGTCGAAGGGGAACAAAAATTGTGAATTTAGGGTCCCTGCCCCCTAGGGCTAGAGGGGTCAGGCTAAAATCACTAAAATGCAATCTTTAAAAATCTTCTTCACTCCTGGACATCAAGGAGTCAAACTGTTGGCATGATTGTAATAAGCAGTGAGCCCTCTACCAAAATTGTGAAATTCATGGCCCAAGGGTCAGAGATTCTGATGTTAGGATGGGGCTGTATAGATCATATAGTGAAAGCACGTGCATTATTTCTTTGAAAACCTTCTTCTTTGCTCCTGGGCATTAAACAAACTAAGTACATAGTAATGATGAGCAACAGTGCCTCTTCCAAAATTGTGAATTTCATGGCCCCTGGGTCAGGGGTTCTGGTGTAAGAGGAGGGGGGGGGGCGGGGGTTCCATTGATTATATAGTGAAAATACATTAATTCTTTGAAAATCTCCTCTGCTCCTGGGTATTAAACAAACTAACTTAGTACAAAGTAATGATGAGCAAGAGTGCCTCTACCAAAATTATGAATTTCGTGACCCCAGGGTCAGGGGTTCTGGTGTACGAAGAGGGGTTAAGCGAGGGTTCAATTGAATATATAGTGAAAATACATTGATTCTTTGAATTAAACAAACTTAGTACATAGTAATGATGAATAAGAGTCCTTCTTCTAAAATTGTGAAATTCATGGCCCCAGGGTCAGGGGTTCTCGTGTTAGGGCGGGCTCTCTTGATTATATAGGGAAAAGGCATCAATTCTTTGAAAATCTTCTCTGCTCCTGGGTATTAAATAAACTAAGTAAGTATATAGTTATGACGAGCAAGAGTGCCTCTTCCAAAATAGTGAATTTCATGGTGTAATTTCTGGTGTCGGGGGGGGGGGGGCTCTATCGATTATAAAGTGAAAATGCATTAATTCTTTGAATATCTTCTTTCTCTGCTCCTAGGTATTAAACAAACTAACCAAATACATAGTTATAATGAGCATGGCTGCCTCTTCCAAAATTGTGAAATACATGGCCCCAGGGTCAGACGTTCTGGTGTTAGGGCGGGACTCGATTGATTATATAGTGAAAATGCATTAATTCTTTGAAAATCTTCTCCTCTGCTCCTGGGTATTAAAGAAACTATCCAAGTATATAGTTACAATGAGCAAGAGTGCCTCTTCCAAAATTATGAATTTCAGGGTCCCTTGGTCAGGGGTTCTGTTGTTAGGGCGGGGCTCTATTAATTATGTAGTGAAAATGCATTTACTCTGTTAAATAATCCTGCCTGATCCTTAGTGTTGAGCAGATAAACAAAGTGCTTAGTTATGATGAATATGGGTGCTTCTTACAAAATTTTAAATCTTCTTGGTGCAAGGATGAGGGGCTTTTGTGTTTCTCATGGGGGGGGGGGTCTATTGATAATATAGTGAAAATGTATTTAATTCTTTGAAAATCTTAAACTAAATGCAATTATGATTATGAGGGTACCTTCTTCCCAATCTGTGAAATTCATGACCCTGGTTCATGCATTTTGGTGTTAGGGTAAGGCAGTGTTGAATCTGTAGTGAAAGTGCATCATTTCTTTGAAAATCTTTTCTGCTTGGAATATCAAGGGCAAAAAAAGTATAAGTTTTAATAAGCAAGGATATTTTTACCAGATTTTTAAACATCTGGACCATTTGGTCAAGTGTTCTGGTCTTGGCCAGGGCTCTATTAATTTTTATTCTACTGAGAGAAGTTATTCCCCCTCTGCAATTCACTTTTGATAATTAATCACTGTAAATAATGTATTTGAAAAGTTAATAGAACAAAGCAATTATGCAAGAAATTTTATTGTATAATATCAAAAATACTTTCGTACTTTTAATGATCAGATAGTCTTGTAAATAAAAGATAATCAAGCTAAAAATAAAAGTCGTTTATTAATGCTGTTTGTAGTGATTTTTAGTACTATCCTCCCTTTGCAGGATATTCTTATTTTATGAATTCTAAGAAAGAGCAAAGATATAGAGAGATCATAAAAAGCTTTATTACAGAGCAGTAGATTTATTTTGAAATAGCGGAAAAATTTTGTTTACCAGAACACTACTATTATTTTTTTTTGTATGTTGTTTAACGTCCCTCTCGAGAATTTTTCACTCATATGGAGACGCCACCATTTGCCGGTGGAGAGCTGCAAATTTTGTCCTATACTCGGCACTTACGGCCATGGAGCAGTGAGGGATCTTTTTCGTGCCAGCACCTTCTGCGACACGGGACCTCGGTTTACACGGTCTCATCCGAAGGACCGGTCTCCACGTCCCACAGTGGGATTCGAACCCGCGACGTAAGGATCAACTCCTTACTCCGCGACTCTAGAGCGAATGGTCTAACCACTGCGCCACGCGGGCGACCAAAACACTATTAAGTTTAGAAACTGATCAGGAAACACATACAATGTACAAGTGCTAATTGAGTTTTATTCATATGCAATTTTTTTTAATTTGTTGAAATTAACTTCATATATATATATAGTATAGTATAGGCAGTACCAACCAGACACCTAAGCAGTCCCCGGGACTGCCGTGGGACTGCTCTAGAAAGCAGACCCTAGCAGTCCCTGGGACTGCTTCTTCACTCATGCGTAAAAAAGATTCTGAGTGACATGATAGCTCCATCCCTTGTGAATTCTGAATTTGCAGGCTCCCTGTTGTTGTTTTGTTTACTTTCAGCAGAGAGGTGTTTAAGTTAAAAATATTAAAAAAAAAAAAAAAAAAAAAAAAAAAACGAAACAAAAAACAAAACCAAAAAAACGAAACAAAACAAAACAAAACAAAAAAAAACAAGAAGGATTTCTTACAAAATTTTAGCAAGTAGAAGATAGTTATACATGTAATTACTGAATGTCTTCAGGGGCTATTATTTTACACAATTTTAGTCTAAATGTCAGGAGATGATTTTTATCCCTTAAATTAAACTATAATACAGGTGTTTGAAAAAAAGATTCATCTAGGCCTATTTAATTAATTAATGTTGTCAAATTATGTACTCAAAGTTTGCATTAGCATTATTAAAAAAAACAAATAAAAATCAAACTGATCATTTCAGTAAGATATTGAGAGGGACGTACGGTACTGGATTTTTTTTTCTTAATCGAAAAGGCTAATACCATGCTAGAAACAAGATGTGTTTGTGAAACACTGATGCCCCCGTATGGCAACTTATAGCAAAGGTTAAACTTTCTCAAATGCAAATCAAATATGTTGGTACCCAAAGTAAGGTCTTGTCTCGAGGAATGTACCTGTAAAATATGAAAGCCCTAACAGCAGCCATTGAATAGATTTGGAAAAAGTTAAAGTTTTTCAAAAGTAAGTCAAACATCAAGGTCAAATGGTCAAAATTAATGGTGCCTAAGGAAAGGCCTTCTCACAAGAAATATACAGGTAAATGTGAAAGCTGAAGCACCCATCGTTCAAAAGTTATAACAACGTTAAAGTTTTTTTCAAAAGAAGGTCAAACTCCAAGGTCAAGGTCAATAGATTACAATTGTTGGTATCTAAAGGAAGGTCTTATCACAAGGAAAAAAACATGTTAAATATGAAAGCCCTAGCAACAACTCTTCAAAAGTTGTGTCCAAGGTTAAAGTTTTCCAAAAGTAGGTCAAAGTCCAAGGTCAAGGTCAAAGTTGTTGGTATCCAAAGGAAAGTCTTGTCACAAGGATTATATATGTGAAGTATGAAAGCCCTAGCACTAATTGTTCAAAAGTTATGGCCAAGGTTAAAGTTGGGAAAAATTTTGCAAAAGTGGGTCAAACTCCAAGGTCAAAAGGTCAAAACATGATGGTACCCAAAGAAAGGTCTTGTGACAAGAAATACATATATGAAATATGAAAGCCATAGCTCCAACCAATCAAAAATTATGGACAATGTTAAAGTTTTTGCGGACAGACAAACGGACAGGGCAAAAACTATATACCCCCGATTTTTCGATAGGGGAGCATAAAAAAGAGTATTCCATGCTATTTTGTTACCGCCCTCAAACAAAACCTAATAAATTATTAAATGATCATGAAACAAAATTATTTTACCATTCTTACTCGCATAAACAATGTGAATAATTACTTGGGGATTTATTTATGTTATAAACAAGTTATTAAAAGAGTACATTTATTTGAAAAATAAACATTTGAAATTCAATATCGGGAATTGTGACTTATTTCTTATTTGTTTTGTTTGTGTTTACCTGGCCGATTAATAAAAAACAATACAATTGTATAAAATGGTGTCAACACCTGAGGTTTAATCGCATTTGGGAATGATTAGCAGAAAGTCAATGCATGTTATTTGAGTATCAGTATTACACATCACTGAACATGCTGGTCAACAATTACACTATTTTCAGACTATGTACTGCAAAAATCCTTTGTTTCAATAAATTTATTTCGGGATTAATTAATTTTGAACATAATCTGAGGGTTCCTTTCGCGTGATTTACAGATGTACACTCGAATCTTTATATAATAAAACGCATAAAACTGAGTGTTATTGTTTTCTGTTACATGGAGAATCTTACGATAATCAAATTGGCAAGTTAGTGAACCATAACCATGACTGAAAAATAATATTCGGCAAAATTTAACAAAGAATTTTTCAAAAGCTCCTATTAAAAAAATGCGTTCAGAGTATAGTATGGGAATCGGCCTTGCTCTATAATTATAAGATCTATTTAAAGCTAATTCTGGCAGAAAATAAACAATTCAAGTTTAATTTTCTATTTGAAAAAAAAAATGAATAAATATGGAAACCAATATCAATCACAGAAAAAAAATTAATTTCGTTTGGTGAAAAATTAAAATACCACGTAACTGTGTTTAAATATTAATGTCATTAATAGGTGTGAACGTCTTCTTCGTTCAATAATTATTTTGTTTCTATATGCGTACTGTGATTTTCTTAACAGTTCAGAAATGACTGTCGCGTAAGAATTCTAAATATTTGTTGATACTTGTACTCAGACAGAAATGCATCATCAATTTTAACTGCCTTTTATAGTTATATTGTTAATGGGTAATCTCATTTCTGAGTAAGATCCGCCCATTAAATTAATTAACATCACCCACTGGGACTGCTTTCTGGGACCGCTGTGGGACTGCTTTGGTATATATACCAAAATTTGTCAAAATGTTTAAAACTTGTTCAGAAGTAAAGAAATGATTTTTAGCGTCTTTTTTTGAAAACGCAAAAAATAAATTAGTTGATTTTTTTCCGGAATTATGAAGGTAATAACTTTTTGTGTATGTGACAAAAAGACTATTACAATAATGAAAATAATGTGTTACAGTCAACATGAACAAGGCGAATGTAAAACGCTACGGATTTGGGATGTTTAGAGCAATGGGTGGAGGATTTGGTAGAAGATCACTTGACGGATGTAGAGGAGCTCGAGGAGGAGGAGTAGAAAATAGAGGATCATTAATTGGATATGCAGTCGATGGTTCCACAATTGATTCAAAACGCTTCTTAACTTTCGGAGGACGAAGGAGATATTAAGGAAGGGGACTTTGAGGAGGAGGGAATGTTGGATTGGTGTAAATTGAGGATTTGCTGGAGGTCGATTAATGAAAGCGAAATTGTAATTTTCAAATGTTCGTATTATTCTAAGTTTTTAATTTTGCTTGTTATAGAACTTAAATTTCGTCAAAAGAATTAGATATAGCATATTTGGATCTAAATAAAAAAATATTCAAGGGAATGTTGGTGAATAAAGACACACTAAAAATATTATACTGGGTGATATCAGCGGTTTGCTATCATTAAAAAACCCTATGGAAACATCAAAATTACATCACGTTTCCCTGTAATCTCCTTGATACTGGGCTATTCTCCTTAGTTTCCGTTCCATAGAAACTACTATGCACCGATTCCATTAGGTAACCTGTACTACAGAAACCAGTAAAATCGAGGAATTTTCCAAGATTCCCTCGTTTTCTTGAATGGGAAACCGGACGATTTCACTGGTTTCCGTTACATGGGATAACTTATCAAGAATCTCGAGGATTCTCGTGATGGAAACTACACGGATACATTTGGAAACTGCGTGTTTCCCTGTGTTTCCATAGGTAGAAAACCTCAAGGAATCGGAGAGTAGTAATGTTTGTAGAATAGAAACTTGGCAGGAATCTTAAAGTTCTCCTTGATGGAAAACAATTGGATTCATCAGGGAAATCTGAAGTTTCTCCATCTTTCCATGGAAAACTTCGGGAAGTATTTTAAATACTATTGATGAGGAAAATGAAGTAATTGCACGTGATTCCTCAATTATATATGCAACAGTGATTTCTAGTCATCAATTTATAATTTTTACTTCGGCAGAATGGCAAGTACCCTACGTTGAAAATGTTGATTCGGTAATAATTTTTTTTTTAACCATTGCTAATCCCGGGGCAGAGAGCAAAATTTAAAAAAAAATGAGTTTAAAAATTTATTTCCAGTGTTTAAATACTGCAATGAATAAATAACATTTGTTTACATGTACGTCTCATTTTCCATAAAAACACTACGATATTTTTTCCGATGTAATTTTAGAAAAAGATTTTAAGTTGATCAAAATCTCTGCTCGAGATTAGCACATACCATTTCATGGTGCGATTCGACTTTTCCACTCGGCGAAAAGAGTTTTGGCGCTGTTTACGGAGATAATGAAAATAGAGACAAGCATGCCATAAATGCTTGTGTAGATAAATTATCGTAGAAGACAATGGTAATAAACAGTTTACTAGTGCGTATTCTCTGAAAGTGTAAATCACTGCAATTCTGGGGAGGGAGGCTCTCCATGTAATTCGGAGCTGGATACTTTGCATTATTATTTAATTAACTTGGTTTAAAAAATTTATTACCGAATTAAGTGCCTGTGATATCAACTCAGTATTTTCAACTTTATAACATACAAGATGAAATCCCGCGCAAGCGCGGGGGATTGAATTTATACCACTACCGACAGAAAATATATTGTAGTTCTCTACTGACAGCCTGCGGGCTTATTGCAGGAACAAATACTTTGTTCAAAATCCCGCATGAAGTAGATTTACCTATCCAACCCCCCCTTTTTTGTGTTTGCTTTATTTTTTTTTTTAAACTTGAAAAATAGCAATTTCATTAATTGACGTTTATTGTGAAACCTGTTATACTATGTTATGGATATTGTACTTCAGATGCTCTAATTTCATTTCCGTCAAGGATAAAAGCAACGAATATGCACATTTTACTAATAAATTGATTGGGGGGGGGGGGGTTTAAAAATTCACAGGTACTTGGGTCTTGGTTTATAAATATGTTTGTACCTTATTGATATGTAAAAATGTACTTTACTTTTTTACCTATCAATGAGGTACATACATATTTATAAACCAAAAACCAAGTACCTGCTTTTAACGCCTTATGAATAGGCTGAGTATTTGATACAAAAGACTAAGCTGCAATAATGTAGCCCTCTCCGATCCCCCCCCCCCTTCAAAAAAGGAGAGGGCCAGATTATTGCAGCTGTAAAAGATTGTATTCAGAAATTAACTATGCATTGATTAAAGCGCAGAATTTTACATCTTTAATTGTATTTGAGTAATACCTTATTCATTAATTTTCTCTTTTCATGTAAGCAAGTTTATTATTATTTATTATGTACTTCGGGTTCTTTGCCACGATGCTCTCAGTAAGGAATATAACGTTATACACACAGTGAGGAATATATACAAATTTTACCGATAAATTTATTAGGAAAAGCTACTACATACATGTATATGTTTTAGTCTTTCGATATATAATTATATTCACAACTTATAGTGTTATCAGTGATTTACCATTATTTCAATTATGACCATTTACACAAAAGCTTTTTTATGGTCATGTAGCGATATTCTTAACACGGGACTCGATGCTATATGATGTTCTAGAAGCTTCCGTCAATATAAAGATCGATGAATGACGAAAATATTTTGCACATTTCCCTTTTTAATCGTTTATCACAACTTATTTCTTTTATATCATTTAAATCGAGTTTTGATTTTGAATAATTCAGTGATGATGTTTTATGTAATAAATAAACGATTGTTTGTTGCCAGTTTCATTATAAATTGCCAGTAACTTAGATCCGCCAACCGGAACCGCCACTGTAGTCACGTTTTAGGTATTTCATGGCTGTTAATGGAAAATGAAAGTAGACTTTTAATTTAATGTGCGATACTAACTATGCGAGTGAAATCTAAATATAGTTTACGGACATCATCTTGTATATAGTGTATTGTTAGAGGAGTGAGTAAGAACTCTGGTGCACCCGTTTCGGAGTTTATTTGCAAAATTTATTAATTTATAAGTATAAATAAGACAAAAAAAATCATTTTGTAGTAGTGTATAGAAGGTCCTTAACAATTTAAAAAAGGCTATTTCCTTGACGAATTTCACACATAAAGAAGAGGCCCTTGGGCCTTTGAAATCACCTGAGCATAATGTATTGTATTGCTAGTTTGTTTTGTTTTAACAACCCTTTCGAGAATTTTTCACTCATATTGAGACGTCACCAGTTGCCGGTGGAGGGCTGCAAATTTAGACCTATACTATGCACTCGGGCAAGCTGTAAGCAGTGAGGGATCTTTTTCTTGCCAGCACCTACTGCAACACTGGACCTCAGTTATAAGGGTCTCATCCGAAGGACCGGTCTTCACGTCCCACAGTGGGAATCGAACCCGCGACGTAAGGATCATCTCCTTACGCCGCGATTCTACAGCAAACGCTCTTACCACTGCGCCATGCGGGCGACTACACCCTTGTAAATGATCCAGATATGTATTAAAACTGGAGATACTGTGAGCGAGCTCAATAAATAATCCCCCCGCTGCAATTTATTTAAAGTTCCTATTCAAATTTTGTAAATGTGACCTTGAACTTGTCAAAAAGACTTGGGTTAAAAAATATGACATATCCTCCTGTCATAAGTAATCGTTTACTAAAATGTGGACATCCAATACTTTTCCATTAGAAAATTATAAACCTAGCTGTCATGAATTTTAACCATTTTATACCACGCAGCACTGTTTAGGCGTACTGTGAGAAATCAACTGAGTATAGACAAGGTTAAATAGACACCTTTTTAAACTGAATTTTTTTTGTTAAGCTATTATTTTATCACATGACTTTTATATTAATTGAAACAACATAGTATACCTTACTCTTCATTGAATCTACAGTGACGTTCCAAAATTGATGCAACTTTTCCTTGATGTCATTGTTTCTAGACAAACTGTCTTGCCTTTTCAAAACACCAGAACCAAAAACTATTAAAGACACTTACTTGATATTTTCAGTATTTACTGATGTGACCTCTAGCGGAAATTACAGCAAGTAATCTCCTTGGAATTGTCTGATATAAGTTTCTGATATATGGGACAGTTAGAGAGGACCAAATATTCAAAACTTCAGAGATCAAATCATCTTTGGATTTAATTGCTGGCAGTGATTTTCTCAGTCGAATTTTTAAAATTAGCCATACATTTTCGATGATGTTGAGGTCAGGTGATTGTGATTGCCAGTCAAGACAATCTAAATCATTCTCAAGTTTCCAAGCTGTAGTCAACTGTGAGGCATGACAGGGGGCATTGTCATCCTGGAATAAAAATTATGAATTTCCATACGCGTCATCCTGAGTTGTCCACAAATACAGACGATTTTCATTTGATATCACTATCCGAGTTTCATCTGGAAAAAATAACTTTTCTCCAATAGTCATCAACTTAATGAATTTTCATATGTTTACACCATTGAACACGGCGTTTTCGGTTCATTTCTGACACAGTGAGGGTTTTCCTTACTTTGTGTTTATGAATTCCATTAGAATGGAGTTTCCTCTGAACAGTCCTAACAGACACTTTGTGAGTAGCATGTTGGTTAAATTTATCCACAATTTCACTCAAAGTCTGTCTTCTATTCTTCATCACTGTCCGAATCAAAATTCTGTCACCCCTCTCATCAATCAGACTCTTCCTACTCCTATTGGAGCTCTTTTTTCATATTTTCCCCATTATTATATTTCTTCACAAGCCTAGAAATTGTAGATTTATTCACAGAAAATATCTCTGCCAAATTATTTTGTTTTTCACCTCGTAGGTACAAATCTAAAGCCAGTTTTCTTTACTCCCCTGACATTTCTTGTCGTCTGCTCTCCATTGTTTTCAATGAAAACACTAGAGAGTTCAAACAAGGGAAGCAACTGAAATTGGATGCAAGGGGAAATCATACCCCATATAATTTGTGCCAACCCAAATCGTTTTTTAAAAGTGTGTTAATTAAGAATTACATCTCAAAATGCAGAGAGAATAAAAACAAACAACAAAAAAATTCGGGAAAATGTTGCATCAGTTGTGGCACGTCTCTGTAGTTTGGTCACCTTATTTGACATTCACGTGATAAATGCATATAAGTTGTAATGCATGGAGGTCATAAACAAATTTCAATATCGCAAAGGCATATTCTACTACATATTAAAAATTTAATTGATCAATTGGTTCTACATATCTTGTAGTTTCAAGAAAAAACCGCTGCTTTAAATAGAATTCGCATTTTATTAGTTTAAATTTCAAGTTATTGGGCTCAAGTTGAAATATTTGTGACCTTTACCAAGTATTTTGTATATTTATTAAGTAATGCTCTCGATTTCGGGAAAGCAGCAGCACTTTTCAAGTTAAAGGGTAATTGAAATTTATCACTATTCTTTTAAATGTTAAAGATCCCCGCGAAATAAACCAAAGAAAAAAAGCATCGAAATCTATGCACAATCACTGGAGTTATAGTCCTTTCAAAGTGCCTAGTAGTACCTGTTTTTGCAAATACAATCAAGCGAAAATCGAAGCCATCGATAACGAGACTGTGTAGGCGTGATGGCACTACATGGACCAAATAAGCGGGTCAATATAGATGTCAACAGATTTACTTCGAGAACAACGTCGATAGTAGCCTAGATATGTCGCAGTAGTTGTAGACTTTTGACGAATTGGGCTTCGTACATGTAGACCTTGGCATCGGAGCTTTCCAGTTTTAATCAGAAACCGATTTTAATGTGTAATTGAGATTTCAAATCAGCCAGACCCTACGACCGAGGAAAAGGGTCAAAGCAGGGACGTATACAAGTCCCTGGTCAAGGGGAATAAAATAAATAAATTGTTCAATATTCATAAACACACACAAAAATACCTTAAATACTTAGTGTTAAAACTCACACTGAATCCTGAAACAGTTTTATGAAGATACCCTTTTTCAGTTTGCGGCAAGACAACTATTCAAGAAAGATCTATTTTCCTAAAACAAGACAATATAAATAATTATAACTGGAATACGGCAAGTATATAATGATGCATTTACATCCTCACTCAAGTTTAATATATTGATTTATACTTTAATAACTCATGTAGTGTCTAAACTCGCTTTATTTAGCGTGATTGTACTCTTACTAGCGCCCCCCCCCTCCCCTTTTTTTTCTCGGAAGAGGTGTTTTGAATGAATTTATCGCATAATCATTTTGATCATTGACTTTGAATGAAGCTCTGAATATATATTACATTGGTTGTGAAGTATAAATAAATATAGTAAATATTAATAATACAATTATATATTGCTACCGTGTTGATAGTGAATGTAGAATGGAACTTTAGGTCGAAGGCCGAGCTTAGAACCGTATTACATGTGTTATGATCTATGAAAATGAATATTGAGGAAAATTAAGATTCCAAACAACATTGTTTGCTTTTGTTCTACAGAGTCCCCCCCCCCCCTCCTTCATCTGAAATCAGCGACGATTCAGTATATAAATTATCTTTTAATTAAAATTAAACAAGAAGTCCCTCACACATTTATGTTAAGGTTGTTTTGTAAAATATTTTTTAAAAAACATAATTGTACAGATTCTGAGGTAATTAAAACATGTATTTAGAAAAAAAATTATTAAGTATGTTGGCAATTAAATACACGTGTGAAGTTGACAGGAAGTGTTTAACGTTCCTTCGAGAATTTTTCACTCATATGGAGACGCCACCACACGCCGGTGGAGAGCTGCAAATTTTGACCTATACTCGGCACTCAGGGCCAATGAGCAGTGAAGAATCTTTTTCTTGCCAGCACCTACTGCGACACGGGACCTCGGTATATACGGTCTCGTCCGAAGGACTGGTCTCCGCGTCCCACAGTGGATTCGAACCCGTAACGTAAGGATCAACTCCTTACATCGCCACTCTAGTGCAAACGCTCTAACCACTGCGCCTAGGTGGGCGACAAAAAATTTATTAATTACGTAAGTTATTAACAAAGGGAATATTTTCTCTCAGTGGACAACAAATAAATAGGGCTTCGCCCTAGCACCAGAGGTCCAAGACTCAGGGGTCGAGAATTTCGAAATTTTGGAAAAGGCACCCTTACTTAACCATACACTAACTATGTTTGCTAAATACACAGGGACAGAAAAAAACATTTTCAACGAAATATTGCATTTTCACGCTATAGAAGCCTAACTGGCCCAGGGGCTTTGAATTTTATTATTTTGGTAGAAGCATCCTTGCTTATCATAACCATGCAATTAGTTTGTCTGCGAAATACCCAGACCCACAGAAAAACTAAGTGTACAGTCATGATGAGCGAGGGTTCCTCTTCCATAATTGTGAATTTCATGGCCCCTAGATTAGGGTTTCTGGATTTAGAGCAGGGCGCTATTTATTACATAGTGAAAAAATGCATACATTCTTCGAATTTTTTAAATCTGCTACTGGGTATTTAGCATTTAGTATTTATTATTTAACTACGTGCATGGTTATGATGAGCAATGATACCTCTTTTGAAACTGTGAATTTCATTGCCTCTTGGTCAGGAGTTCTGGTGTTATGGCAGGGCTCTATAGATTAGATATTGAAAATGCATAAATTCTCTATTTTTATGCATATATATCAAAATGCTCAAGAAAGAAATAGCATAACAGGATTCTACCATAAAGGATGACAAGTCCTCATGGGACTTAAAACGACTTTTGACATTGCCATTTACATTTGAGTTCCAAAAAATTCATTCAATACATTTTGCATAATTCCATTGAATACTGTTTTTTTTTTTTGTCTGTGCAATATTAAAAGGGATGCATCTGCATGTTTCCTGTGACTGTCATCTCTGCTTAATACACAGGATCATAGAGCAGAGAAGATTTTAGCGAATTAATTCATTTTAACCTTATAATCGATAGGAAAAAAAGAGCCCCGCCGTAATATCAGAACCCCTGACTTACGGGCCATGAAATTTACAATTTTGGAAGACACACTTGCTCATCATAACTATACATTTAATTTGTTTACTTAATACGCAGGATCAGAGAAGAAGATTTTCAATTAAAGAGTGCATTTTCACTATAAAATCAACCGAAAACACCCCCTCCCAAACTGAAAGTCCATTCAAACAATACAAATCAGGAACAGAACAAACATGGACCTCTAAAACATCTGAGGTGGGATCAGGTGCCATGGAGGAGAAGCATCCAAACACAAGAAACCCTGACCCTGGGGCCACAAATTTCAAAATTTGGAAGAGGCATCTTGCTCATCATAACCATGCACCTAGTTTATCTGCTAAATATACAGAGGGAGAAAGGATTTTTAAGGTATCCGACCCATATTGAGTACCTAATTTTCTAACCTTAAATATCCATCATGTATTTAATACTCTGACATTAATTCAAAGCATTTTAGAGTAGACATGAAATGTGGAGATATCGATCAATACTCAAGCTCAAAGTCCATTTAGACAATACAAATCGGGAGTAGAGCAAACACGGACCTCCAAAAACATCAGAGGTGAGATCAGGTGCCATGGAGGAGTGAGCATCCCCTGCCGACCGGTCACACCCACCGTGTGCTCATTGTCATGATTGGGAAAACGGAAAATCCGTAGACAATTCAGTGTGTAAAAATAACCTAAGAGTTAGTATGAAAACTGATAGGTTGTATTTGCTGACAAGGTCATTGTATCGACCATAAAACTTGCGAAATGATGACTTCAAAACGAGACTGCTCATATCCTTTGAATTTTGCTTGCTGAGCTACATTTTGATTGTTATGCAAAGACCTCAGTTGATCTAGGTGTGCACAAACAAGGGTTCGGCCAAAAACTACAATGACATCTGTTGTCGATGATGCAAGACTATATAAAAGATATTGATAAAGATTGACTTCACATCTTTTTGGCGTCTGCTACATGATGCATGCTAAAACTGTATAGATATGATATAATATCTGTGTATGGTGATGTAAGATAATATACAAGATATTGATTTCACATCTTTTAGACGGCTGCTACATGACGCATGTTGAAATAGTGTAGATTTGATATATGATTTGTGTATGATTATGTAAGATTACATAAAAGATATTGATTATAGATAGACTTTAAATCTTTTTCACGTCTGTTACATTATGTCTGTTAAAATTGGGTAAATATGGTATATTTATCTGTATATGAAATAAAACCCGTGGTTAATGTTTCATGTCAAACGTCTGTTCAACTCGTATTTTCCAAATTATGAAGATAGAAATGCTGACAGAATACTTCAAATTGCTGATGCATTTTACAGCATGGTTAAGGTACATTTTAAATAAATATAAATAAATAAAATCTAAATACAAGTTAAAAATAATGCGGAATGTAAAGGTGTTTGTAAAAAAATTCCTTTTATATTTGCCCTGAATTTGCAACATCAAATACAAAGAAAAGGCATTTAAAATCTGTGATATTTCTTGTTCTTAGAGGTAGACTTGTAAATAATAGAATAAAAATGCAACAAAAGTACCTGTACGTGTACATTGAATTTTCCTCAAATATCAAAATAGGTCAAAGTGATATGGAATGAGATAGTTTTACTAATAGTGCTTAAGCACTATTGTTGTGTTTCCTTACACGGTGATGGTAATAAAAGGGATCAAGGAAACAGATTTACTTTAAAATTTGTTACTCAGAACTTAAGTAATTATTTGTTGATCACTGATCATCCTATTTCTCTTGCTTTTGGTCAACATAGCTTCACCTTCCAGTTTACTTTATTTAATTTTATACTTCTATGGATCCTTTACATTTTTGTATTATACTCAGGTGACTGTTAATGCCCGTAGGCCTCTTTTTCAGATGATAAACACAATTATTGAAGTAAGGCATGAAGCTCCAAACGGGGTTTTCTTTTATGTGAACAGTTACTGTATTTCTCACATAAATTATATAACTTAAGATTCTGAAAATTGTAGGAGGTTATATCCCAACAATTTCAATGTACCCTGTATGCAATATTTTGCATAAAAATGACTGAAAGTCAAGATCTAGTAAATGAAATAATAAATAAATGAAAAACCCACAGATTTCTCGAATTTTAGAAATAATTTCATTAAATGACCTTTTACAAATATAGCTTTGTAAAATAAGGTGTATCGGGACATTATATGTAGGTAAACGCAACATATTTTAAACTGCCATTCTTAGCAAAAAATGAAATGAAAAAGTCTGTTATGAATAGGAGAGTTTTCACCCATCTCAGACAAAGGAAATGTACAAAAATATTACCTAAAATCTCTCAAAAAACCGTTTTTCATATCTTCTTAAGCCGTCACGGTAGCTCAGTCAGTAGAGCGGTCGCTCCGTGATCGGAAGGTCGTGTGTTTCAATCAAGGCCGCGACTGACCTAATTCGATAAAAAAAAAAATAGGTAGGAACTGTTCCTTCGCCAAGCGCTCAGCACATTGAAGTGAAAGTTGCGGGTCCTTCGGATGAGACCTTAAAACCGAGGCCCAGTGTCACGGTAGGTATTGGCACGATAAAGAACCCTCACTGCTTAATGGCCCTGAGTTCCGAGTAAAGGTCTAAATTTGAAACCCTTCAACGGTATATGTTGGCGTCTGTATATGAGTGAAAAATTCTCGAACGGGACGTAAAACATACAATCATATCTTCTTGACTTCTTCTTTAAAAAGCTATTAAATAGATTTGAGGTATCGGGTTACTTTTGACATGATTTCAAATTGAATTCCATGAAAATGCTTCACCTCTACATAATTCTATTATAGCCGTAAAGTACGGGTACAGTGAAGTACAAATACGCAGTACAGTTAAGGCTACACATGAAGATAATATGGTAATGAGGTCATAATGAGGTTTGACGTCATGACAGTTGCTCCGCCTTGATAGATCCATATAAGGAAATAGAGCTCAAAAAAGCTATTTAATGATGATTGCGAGAATTTGTAATGAATGTCTGTATTTTCAGGTTTAAATAAATAAACATTAGTGATTTTCTCTTATATAGTAACAACACGTCTTCGAAATAATTCTCTTTTTGTTGTGTCGTTTGGCTGCATTCGGATTCAGCCAAGCGCTTGCACTCGATGACACGGAATGTTGTTTACATCTAAAAACGTGGCGACAGCAGCTGAGATATGCAGTGGATAAATGCAACAATCAGGCAATCTTTAAACAGAATAGGGATAAAATAAGAGACCTGGGCCTTGTTTATCTTTCTGATGAGAAGATGATGACGTTATTTCGGGAAATCATGGAAAACTGAGACGATCCGCACTACCTCCCTAGGTCCCTTTCTGTTCATTAAGGTGTGTATGTGCATAGGTATTAACATGTAGACATACTATTCTTTACATCGATGTAAAATAACCTTGAATATGTACAATAAGATGTATTGTTACAGTCCGTCACAAACTGCAATGCAGTGCCTTGTGTGTACCCCCCACCCCCACACATACACAAAAACACACACATTATGAAAGTTGCACACTTTTAAATATGCAATGTTGTCCTTTGGCATGTATGTACAAACATGTAACATGATATAAGCACAGCACGTCATGATATCAAATAGTATAATTTAGATGCAGTCACACTTACAGTGTATTTGTGAAGTCAAACTGCACAGTGTACAATGTATGTGCACTGTACATACAAGAGTATAAGACCCTATAAATTTTAATTTTTACCTCTGGCAATCAAAAATATGTGAATTTTAAGATTTCAGTTTTTACCAGTGCTTCATATTTTAAATTCATCATAGAACTTTTACTATCTATATCACTAGGCTGTAAATTTGTAGAATTTCTACATTAATGAAGATAAAATGTTTGAATTTTCATTTGTCTGACTACATGTACATTAAGTCAGTCTGATATGTATATACATGTATTTATGTACTGTTTATATGTATAATTCTTTTGTCATTGTAGCTATCACAGAACTGGTTAAAACTAGCACTTACATCAGCTAGAAATATCAAAATAGATGCATCAATTTCTCCACTGGGTATGATCACACTAAAGCATTTCACATTAATTTTATAGTATGCCAGTGTTAAATATTTTTTTAAAATGTTGTATAGGTGAAAGAATTAAATGTTATCTCTAGTATATTGATTTTTTTTTTACTTAAATTAAGTATAGCTACCAATTCTACTTTTGCGAAATGTAATAGGTTTCAATTTCCCAGAAAAGTTTTGTATCAAAAGTTTGTTTCCATTTATTTTATGAATTTCAGAAAATATAGTATAGCATGGTTTGTTTTGTACAATGCAATGTCATTTCATTCTACAAAAGTAATCATTATGTTTTTCACTCATTACTTATATATTGTGTTGTAGTTACTCCCAAACAATTTGAACAATTCATTCAGGCAGCAAGTGTTTCCACCAATAAAATAAAAAGGTGTGCTCCATATAAGCTCTAAACCATACATATTCCTAGCAAGATTATTGCTTTGATAATAAAAACAGTAGAGTCATGTATATGCTTTCCATGTTACTCAATGCATTGTTTTGAGTATCACTTTTTTAAAACACCAATGAACCTTCCATAATGGTATTTCATTTTGTTTTCAGAATTGATTTCATCCAGAAGAACTGTTTGAACTGTGGACTGTTTGAAATATTTGCACTTGCTCAGAAATCCCTTCACAGCTTGTCTTTGAATTTGAAAGGCTGTTTTTAATTAAATAAATTTTCTAGATAACTAATACTTTGAATTTTTAACAGTACAATGGTGTGAAAGTTTGAAGCCTGTTAAGATTTGAGTATCTTTACTTGCATTAATTCTGACAGGCGCATACCTGATTATACGCAAATACGCAGGTGCGTACACATCGTTTACAAATTTAAAAAATGGGGGGGGGGGGAGGGAGAGATTTGTGAGAAGAAAAAAAGAAAAAATATCAATACCATCCAGCAAATATTTCTGTTTCAAATTATTTTATCTCATTCTGTTTCGATTCAAATTCAAATTCTATATTACCATGTCTTTATAAAAAAAAAAAATTTAAAAAAAATTGTAATGTTTTATTAAATCATTGCCAAACCAAATAAAACATTCATTAATTTGTAATTCTTCTACAACACATTGATAATTTATTTTAAGATCTTTGAGAAAATATCAACCGTTGAATGCTGTGATATACTAGAATATGCTTTGAAATATTATTTTTATTAAAAATTGAAATTATTAATTATATTTACTGCCGAAAGATGATACCAATATATCTTTTATAAAAATATTCAGCCTCTACATGTACAATAAATTTGCATGGAAGTATTTAACTTTGTGTTAAAAACGATATTACTATGTCTTGTATTTTCTAAAGAAAATCGAAATGGCATGATTTTGAATGAAATGTTTGGTAAAAACCATGAGCTTCCAGGGACTTCGCCCCTGGGCCCTCATCTGGACCCACTGGGGGTCTCAAAGCGGACCCCAGCCGTTCTCTGCGTACATTTCACTTCCATTCTGGTATGCGCCTGTCTGTGTTTTGGGGTACAACAAGATCTAAATTTCAGCATGTATATTGTGTTCACCTGTTCTTTAACAGAGTATCTGTTTCTGTATTACAAAGTTTTTACTATGATTATCTTGTTTGCGCATTGATTGATAATTACTCAAAAACATGAGACTAAAGCCCCCCTCCCCCCCCCCCCCCCCCCACCTACGCCGATATGATTTGTGCTACAATACCCAAGTAAGTAAAACCTGATGTAAACACTGTTTAATAATTTATTTTTAACATGCCAGTAAGTATATGGTATCGAAGGAGCCAGAGGCAAACTGGTGAAGGGGGGGGGGGGGGTTAGATCTGTAGAAAGGAAAACAGGTTATTAAATACAGGAGTAAGCACCCCAATCCCTTCCTTCTGTTCTTAAAACTTTTAACGTAGTCTAGAATCCATAAACAGTTGAAGGTTTGATAACTAAAATAATCACATTTAAAAAAAAAAACAAAACAAAAAAAACTACTAAGTTCTGTTGGAGATATTTTTTCTGTGTGTCTACTGCGGAAGAATAAATGTTTAATCATTGATAGGGGCTGTCTATTTTTTATTTTTATTACAAATGACTGAATCTTTCAATATTTTTAACCATGGGCATTTTCCAATTTATTTGCATGATGGATGTTGCGGCAAATTTTAGGCGAACGGAGGAAATGTGGTAGGTGTCAAATACGTCTTGTGTAGCGTATAAAAGAACGAAGATATACAAAACAAAGTAAAGTCAAAGATTTTTTTATGCATACCGTTTTGATTTAGTGAAATAAAGTCCAGCGCAGTCCGTAGGTATTTTTTTTTAAATTTGCGAGGTACACAAACTCTACTAAGTACCAAAGAGTTATCTCCCATGCTGAGTCAATGATGCGTTTGAAAACTATATTTAGAATGAATGTGTTAAGATTTCAGTTTTTAATCAAAAAGTGCAAGGGCAAGGTGACAACCCAAGAGGTAGGTTTTTATTTTAAATTCTTTATTTTACTGTATAGTTTTTAAAAAGTGATGCTCATTTCTTTGTAATTTATTAGGCAATTTAAAATTTCCGATTAAATGATGAAAAATACCCTATTTTTGAATACTGGTGTTTGTTTTCAATGGATAACTTAAATATCTCAGAAATCTGACTGAATGAGCATCAGTTTTTCGATAGGATAGATATCAAGGGACACAATGAAACCTTGTGCAGTTCAAATATTGTTTGCCTTGCCCTTGCACTTTTTGGTTAAATTTGACATTTCATATTTTGACCTAAAATCGGAGCTCACGTGACTTTAGAGGGTCACATGATGACAAAAAATACCGATGTGAAAAGCGATGGACAAACTCTTCATAAAGCCATTAAGATATTTCAGATAGAGTTTCATGCTAAAAAATAAGACGGTTGAACTTTAAGTGTCTCGTTTTTGGTGCCTTTTTATAGAAAATGTTGCCTTAACTGTACTGCGTAGACAGTCTAAACTCGTTTACTTGATCTTGACCATAAGTTCAACAAGGGGCATTTTCTCATAAATTAATACATTAAAATTCAAGTTCTATGCACACATCTAATGTATGTACAATTGATCTGCAATATAAAAAAAGGGTCCTACATGTATCTTGAAAACTGTAATAGGACATATCCTGACAAATGATATACCATATAAGCAATATTTTTATAAAAATGACTATGTTCAACAACTAATATTTTTCTCATCAATTATCAAAAATTAGTACCCAAAAATATGAAAACTTTTGATATTTTTACAATTGATCTGCAAAATAAAAACTTCCTCATTCACGGAGAGTCTCATACACGCTTGAAGGCGGCGTCTGATTATCAATGAAAAAATAAGTGGTAAACTGAGAGCGACAATGTATCGTAAACAATGGATGTGGGAATCGAAGAGAAGCTGAATGAATTAAAGCAGACCATTAATGTTTTGCAACAGGATCATTCATTTGCGACAGGTAAATTTTTTGTTCATTGATATATCCACGTCAACATAAATAGTACAGTGATGGACAATAAAATTCTCTCTTTTCAAAATAGTATCATATATTTGCGTTTCCTTTCCATGATATATAATTCGCCTTGTGTATTCAGGCATATTGATGAATATAATATATACATTTTTACTTCCTGCTGATGAACATCGATCTCTTCTATCAGACAGCGAAGAAATGAATATTATGACGACGATGACGATGTTGATGAACTCGATAATGTTGTTATTGACAATATGTGAAAATATAAAGGTTTTCGTTTCTTTTTTTCGTAAGTTTATATCAATTGTAATTTTTTTTAAATAGGTCCAGCTGCTGACATTGTACAATTTAGCCTGTTTGTGTGGTGAAGAAAGTTTCAATAGATACATATATGTCCTTCCTAAATCATCCTTTGATGCAAGAGCGTTAGCTGTTACTTGACTCCACGTAGAGGGTGGACTTCTGCTAAATAAACAAAAGAAAGTTGACTCGGCAGACATTGAACTTGTCTGACAGAATTTAATACCTGGTTGCAAAGGTTTTATAAACCGTTGCTTGTGAGTCATAATGGAAGAGCATTTGACTCGATTGTCTTAATTAGAAATGTTTTAAAACATCCCGATAGTGGTTTAATGGCAGCAGTCACATGATTTGTTGCCACACAGTTGACCAATTGCACTACTTACAAACTTCAAAGTCATGTCAGCGGCAAGACATTGCGAAAAACTTTTGAAGTCTATTCAGCTTTAAAGGATGCTAAAGCTCTCCAAACTTCAGCTTGGCACCACGAGGTTTCTGAAGACCTTTTGTTGAAGCACTGATTTTGTGGAAGCCAGCATACTTCACAAGAACAAGACAGAGGAACTTTTAATGACCTTAATGCCTTTGGAGTCTCTTGTCCTTCTAAATACTTGCTTAAAAAATTTCAATGTCTGGTTTTTCCTATGTACACTTGAAAGTTGCTAGTGAAAGGGAAGGGTAGAGGGTTTTCAAAAAGTTTTACGTGAAAAGAATGATAATGCAAGGGTTACAAAGAACATCATTGAAAAAATATTCTCTCATATTAATTGATTTCAATTACATTTATAATTTCTGCATAATTTTCACAGAGGTAGAGAATCTGTAAGCATGATTTTTTGTTTGTATGTGACATGTAACCTGAAGATGAAAGCAAGTATTTTAATTTATAGTGACAGACTTTTTTTTTAAAAACTTTTTAGTATTTATTAACTCGTATTATTTTTTATCTTTTCATTTTTTACTTATCCTTTATGTGTTGTATTAAATGTTATGTTCTCTGTAGTGTCTGTGTTACTATGTGTTTTTGTGTCATTATCTATGTGTATACTTTGAATGCATGTTTCATACTAGGCTTGACTATTTTTATTATATTATCATCATTACACATATTATTAATTGATTTCTAGTTTCATTATTTATTGAGCATTAACACTTAACAATATTATAAAATAAAATTTGTTTCTAATTTTCGTGCTCAAATTTGCATAAATGTGTCCCTGAATTGCTTTTCCATGTGTGGTAAATGCTATTTTATGTACATGTATATCACTTATATTTCGATTTTCATGTTAAATAGATTAAGAAAGTCAATTGTAATTGCGGTGTCCAACCAGTGTTTCTGGAAAAAGAAGCTTTGAAGCCATTGATTTTGAAAATGATTTTTTAATTAAATTTTTAACTTGTTTTCCTTCATGTCATCAACATGTATTTGAGGTAAAACACAATTTGTCATTCATTGCATGCATGTTTAATGCATGTCTGACCACTAACGTTCTTTAATTGTTATATTATTTAAAAAATGTCTATATTTTTTTCACTCCTTCGATAATAGCACCGCTGCCTGTAATAGATGGAGAATAAGCATATTATATACAGGTGAAAAGGGATTATAGAAAATTGTTTGAAAATTTGTGCAAATGCTGAATGAACGTTTCAGTAAAAAAATATAGCATTGCAACAATAGCTAGAGTTATTTCTCTTCTTGAACATCAAATTTTGTTGTAACATATTTTAGAAATGTTCGGGGGATGGGGGGGGGGGGGGCATAGATTCCCTTGCTTAACATGGATATGCTAACGTACGCTGCATAAATTACTTTGTATAAAAGACATAATTTCCTTGGAGCCTCAAGTGATTGCAAATTATGAGACACGGGCTTACTGCAAAGAAGGTGTCCCTTTTCCATCAAGGGTAAGCAACATAGGATATTGTGAAATTTGAGAAATAGTAGACAGTTTGGTCTTGAGATATCACCTTAAAGACCAACTTCGAGAAAATCTCACAAATTCTGTGCAGGAATCGGGAAGAAATTGCAATGAGGGGAGTCCCATGATTCATTGAAGGAATTCTTCTTGATCTAAAATCAATGAAAATTTATATGGAGCAAAGGATAAGATGTAGATATGCAAAGGCCTGTTTTTGGCCTCTGGTTTAGGCTGTTTCTAAGAACGACGCTTTAGTTCATCATAAAACAATATAGATAGGCTAAGAATCATTTTTAGCACACCTCAGCGAAGTTGGGGGAGCTTATGTAATACCCTAGGCGTCGGTGTCCCAAGTTAAAGTTTTTGGAGCAGATTTCTTTTCAAGTACTCCTATGATCTATATCAATTAGAGGTACATGGAGGATGCCTTTAGTGTGTTTCATTGTACCAGTCAAGGTTTCAGATGCTGCAATTTCAGCTAAAGAATGACCAGGTTAATGTTTTTGGAGCAAGTTAGAGTTTTTGGAGGAGGTTAAAGTTTTTGGAGCAGATCTCGTTTCCAAGTAACTATGTCCTATGTTGACCAAATTGTATGGATGATACATCTAAGGATGCACACTTCCAGGCTTGCTCCGGATGCTGGATCTGACCTACATTTTCCAAATGAATGACCAGGTTAAAGTTTTTTGGAGCAGATCTCATTTCCGAGTAACTTTAAGTCCTAAATTGACCAAACTTGCATGGATGATACATCTAGGGATGCACACTACTGGAATTGCTTCTGATGCTGGATCTGGCCTACATTTTCCAGATGAGTGACCAGGTTTAAGTTTTTGGAGCAGATCTCATTTCCAAGTAACTATAAGCGCTATATTGACCAAAATTGCATGGATGATACATATGAGGATGCACACTACTGGACTTGCTTCGGATGCTGGATCTGTCCTCTATTTTCCGAATGAGTGACCAGGTTAAAGTCTTTAGAGCAGATCTCATTTCTAAGTAAATTTAATTTAATTACAAGAAAACTTTACAGGGCCTGGATATCAAATATCTGAAACATAATCCTCCATCGTGTTCATGTTCTCCTTCACCCTATAACTATAGTCCTGCTGGACACGTTATTACTGGTGACGTAAATATAGTTAATAATGAGGACCTTAGATCACTAAGGTCCTTAATATAGGGAACCCCGATCCTTCAACTGGCGTCGGAATTTCATAAATATTATGGATTCTGTAGAGGATTACGCCAGGCGATGGGCCAGACATGAAAAGGAAGACCTTGACACTTGTCAGAATGGATTAAATGTATCAGATGTATGTTAAAATCGCGCATTAAAAGATTGAGAGGCAATATGCGAACCATCTATCGTTCCGTATTCAATAATCCAGAAGTGAAAAAAGAATTAGATAGATTACATGATCAGTACGTACTGGTCCCTGCTGACAAAGCAGGTAACAACATTGTCTTTGTTTGTAAGGCTCATTCTATTAAATGTATTTTAGAGGAACTTGGGATTTAATTCTACAAGTGTAAATCCAACTTATACCCATAATTCCCTTTCCCTTTCTTACTTCATAAAAATCCTTTCAAAAGAAGATACATAGCGGGTTCCAGTAAATGTTCAACCAAGCCTCGTTATTTACTCCTCACTAAGATATTAACAGTGAAGGAAAAACTTCAAGAATACTTTGCAACAATATATTCGAGAAGTGGTGTAAATCAGATATGGATGCTTAAAAATTCCAAGGAACTTTTGGAAAATGAAATCACAAAATTTTACCAAAATCAACAGCTTAAAAATTTACAACTTTTCAACTTTATACACAACCATTCCCCACGATAAATTAAAGTCCAGGCTTTTCGATATCATTGACAGCTGCTTTTTCAATAAAAATGTACACACAAGTACTCGGAAGTTGACATTTAAAAGATGCTCGAGTTTCTGATTGACAATATCTATGTGGTTTTCGGAGACCAGGTCTTCCAACAATCTATTGGAATTCCCATGGGTACCAATTGCGCCCCGTTATTAGCAGACCTTTTTTGGTATTCATATGAAGTAGAATTTGTCCAAAATCTTATTCGTGAAAAGAAGAAAACACTTGCTGTGGCCTTCAACTCGACATTTATATATATCGACGACGTACGCAGCACAGTTAAGGCTACAAAAAGGGGGCGGAGCCTAATTTGTACGGGAAAAATTAACTATGACATCATACAAAACCAAATTTTTTTTAAAATACCACAACATGAAATGATATGCTATTTTAAACTGTAGGAGACCATCAAACTACATCAAAACTTACTACAACATGCTGTTTTGTGGTTAGTGAAATCCCACATAACAAGGTATAAACAAGTCACTGATCGCAATTCACTTGTCGATGTGACGTCATTTCGTAAAACTTGACGCAGTTTGTATGCAGTGAGAGGCGGATCCACAAATATTTTCTCAACAAAAATGTATTCTATAATTAAATAAAATATTATTTACAGATATTGTGTAGGCCATTAACTTGAATTCATTGTCTTCTTTATGATTGTATTCATATATTTTCCGTACATTTTCTATTTAATTGATACTGCCGTATATTTCTATGCAAGTACATCGTAGGGTAATGTAAGGGTCGTGATAAATCGATCTAGTGCAAGGGCATGCACTCAATGCGCAGCATTGTTAAGGCGTACTTCGAAGAAATCAACGGAATATAAACGTTCATAAATACATACCTTTTAAACTGAATTTATTTTTGTAAAGGTACTACATTATCTCATGACTTTTGATATTATTCGAAATAACATTGTATACCCCACTCTGTACTGACTTTGGTTTGGTCACGTTATTTGACAGTCACGTGATAAGTGCATGTAATGTGTACTGTATGTAGGTCACAAACAAATTTCAATATCGCAAGGGCATACCCTAGTTAAAATTAAAAATTAAAGTAATAGATTGTTTCTATATAACTTGTAGTTTATGGAAAGTGCTGCTGCCTTAAATAGAATTCGTATTTTATTAGTTTAAATTTCAAGTTATCTTGCTAATGTCGAAATATGTGTGACCATTACCAAGTATTTTATGTATTTATTAAGTTGTGCTATCGATTTCAGGAAAGCAGCAGCACTTTTCAAGTTAAGGAATATGTCCGTTATGTGTATTCAAAAAATGGTCAAGATCTATTAAGTGTATGCCCTTGCGAAAAGGCGATTTAATGAAGCACCTCGGCGTGAAACATGCACACCTAAAGACAAAAACACGGTAGAACTAATTCAATACATTCTCTCGATATTTTTAAGATAATGGCACTAAACAAAGGTATCAGATTTGTATTAATAGTCTACCTAAGATTTGCATATAATATTCTGTTTCATAATAAAATGCATTTTTCACTGTGAAAAAATCACTTGATCCGCCTCTCACTGCACATAAAATGCGTCAAACTTTACCATGATGACGTCATGTCGACAAGTGCATTGCGATCAGTGACTTGTTTATATCCTGTTGTGTAGGATTTAACTAGCGACAAAAATGAATGCAGTGGTAAGTTTTGATGTAGTTCATTACTTTTATGCAGTTTAGATTCACAGATTATTTCATTTTCTGTTATAATGAGGAATTGCTATATTTGTGTGATGTCACAGTAAACTTTTCCAGTATAAATTAGGCCCCGCCCCCTTTATGCAGCCTTAACAGAGCTGCGTGGATCATAATAAAGCTTTTACAAATGAACTCTAGAAGTATAAAGGTATCTGAAAAGTGCTGCGATCCTGGTGAAATCTAGAAAATAATTTAATTGTATCTATATTTTATGTCGTTAACCAGCAAAAAATACAAAATGCAGTCATACAAATACGATTTTAACAATGAAATAGCAGAATCTATATAGGATCGCAGCACTTTTCAGAAACTAAAATGCGTGTTGAAAATATTCATAAACTAAACTTAGAATTTTAATTTGGTTATGCCCTTGCACTAGTGAAATTTATAGGTGACCTCAATACTGCAAGTAATGTGCTAAAATCACGTGACTGTCGCATCACGTGACAAGTCAAAATATAAAATCTAATTGTCCTCAATATGCAGTTGTTACCATAATTACATTTGTCCGATATAAATAAAGTACTAAAAATAATCGCCATTCTGATTATGAATACATTTTTAATCACAAAAATTTGTCGATATTTCCATTGCGCACCTTAACTCTACTGCGTACTGTCAATTAACAATGGTTATTTCCATTCTTATGTCGATACGATATATCCTGGTGTGCTTGAGATAAAAGATACCACAAAGTCTGACACATCTGTTTCATATTTGGATATTTCACTTGAAAAAGACGTTAATGGTAATCTAACAACCAAGCTTTATGATAAACGTTATGACTTTAACTTTTTAATCGTTAACTTCCCTTACTTCGCAGGTAGGTTAAGGCTTCCCGTAGAATATTACAGTGCACTCTGTGCCTTCACATCTCTGAACTACCAAAATATGACGTCATAATGGAAAATGACGTCAAGTCACTGCAAACTGGAGGTGTTATGACGGGGAGAGTGTCATGAACTTTACACTTTATTTCAAACTGCATGTAAAATGCTAGATAGCTATTGCAAAATTCACTGGTCGTTAAAGGTTTTTAAAGTCTTATATGTCCGAGTATTTTAAAAATACACCGCTTACCTACCCTTGATTGAAATTCAGCATGTTCAAAATGCTTAAGAAAAATATACTTTTGAAATGTACTCTGTTTTATACCTGTGCTTGGAGGTAGAATTTATTTTATGTGTATAAAAGAGTCTGGCGCAGGTGATTAATGAGGATTAATCTGAGAATTTTTGTGGACATCCGTAAGAAGAGGTTGTTCTCTAACTTAATCTTGCTTGGGAAAAATGTGTGTTGGCTTTGTTTTAATACAGATTACGATATTGTGTGGAAAATACCCTTAAATTTGTAGGTAAGTTGAATTTTTCAGGAAATATTTTGTACCCAAGTAATACCATGACTTTTCCCAAGCACATTTCGGATACACAAGGATACGATGAGTTTATTTATATAACAAAATGTTAATAATTATCGTGTTAATCAGCTGCGCCGAAGCGATTTATATGAAACACTTCAAAAAATTATAAATGATCATCACGTGATCAACAAAGTCATGTGATATCATAACAAATATGTTAATATATAGCCGAGGAAACCCTTTATATAAATTGGAAGTACTTAAGTTCAATACTTATAAATTAAAACCAAAACCGACCTCGCAATGACATATTATGTTTTGAGCGCATTTTAAAGCTTCGGGAAGCCTTAACATAGCTGCGTTATGCAGTAATGTACCTTCATCACCTGCATACGGGGTTTATATCTCTCAGATTTGATACGCAAGAGCATGCTCTACGTATGTACAATTTCTAAAACGAGGTAAATTATTGACAAACAAGTTGATAAGACATGAATATCAGCAGTCTCGTTTAAAGTCATCATTTCGTAAGTTCTGTGGTCGATACAATGACCTTGTCAGCAAATACAATTTATCATTGAGTCCAATGCTGACTGACGTTCTTCATACTAATTGTTAGACCATTATTTACACACTGAATTGTCGACGGATTTTTATTTCCCGATCATGACAAGGAGCACAGGGCGGGTGTGACCAGTCGGCGGGGGATGCTCACTCCTCCATGGCACCTGATCCCACCTCTGATGTTCTGGAGGTCCGTGTTTGCTCTGCTCCTATTTTGTATTGTTTAATGGACTTTTGAGCTTGAATACTGTTCGTTATCTCCATATATTTCATGCAAGTCCTATGTTGACCAAACTTGCAAGGATGATGCATATAAGGATGCCAACTACTGGACTTGCTTCGAATGCTGGATCTGACCTACATTTTCCGGATGAGGGATCAGGTTAAAGTTTTTGGAGCAGGTCCATTGCCAAGAAGCTAAAAGACCTATCTGAACCAAACTTGCATGAATGATGCTCAAGGGACGAACACTTTCAAAATTGCTTCGGATGCTGGATTTGACCTACATTTTCTGGATGAGTGACTTGTTTAAAGTTTTTAGATAGTTTCATTCCCAAGTAACTGCAAGCCCCATCGGATCAAAATTGCAAAAATGTTGCATCTAGGGATGCACACTACTAGATTATTAGTTTAGTGTGGGACTTTGCCTTACTTAAAGACAACATTCGTTGAAGTGAGCTCTGTAATCTCTGATTAAGTTATTTGATACACAGAGGTCATAGAATATTTGCAAAATTTGTCATTTTTATTCAAATATTCGTCAATCTTGAAGTTTGTTTTGATTTAGAAAACGCGCCAAATTTGAATATTTTGTGCACCAGTATCACATGTATCTTGTGAATGAAAATCGCAGAAAAGCATGCTTGTGTTTTATGTTTTCCGATGAAAAAAGTAACTTGAATTTGGTTGAAATTTCCTCAGGATTGGAGAAATTTGGTAAAATGTTCTACCCGTACTCTGTAACCCTCTTGTGGCCTCCTTGCATGCTTTGAATCAAAATAAATGCTGGTTACAAAACAATCATCATTTCAAGTTCTAAATTCGAAATTATCACAAATTAAGCTGCATATTGTACGGAGCAACTTCTGTCCCTTACCATATTATGCTTTATCCATTATTGTACAAATCCTGAAACTTGTCAAGTTTAGAATTCCTCATCAGGTGAATGTAAGATGTCTGCACCTTTCTTATCAGTTTCGATTTTAGTTCATGACTACAAATCAGTTGAAGTAAAAGTGTTTGATATGTTTAAATGTGTGAAATTCTGGTAGAATTTGCACGGTCTGCACGAAACGCTTCACCGTCTGAAAGAAACAAGAAGAGGACAGATATTACACTGTGTCGTAGCACATGTTTTCCTCGTATATATATTGTTTTTTGAAGACTGACAAGCTGTATTTGATCTTTTGATCTCTGTGAACGACATTTTGGTTAATGTCATCATGCTGATTGAGGAATCAAAGAAAAGGAACACTTTGAATCAGGAAATTCAACGTATCCTTTATTACAGTCTATCTTTCTTAAAGCCATATTCTGAAGTTTAGATGTTAGTCCTAATTTGCTAAAAATTGGGGCGGGTGGATGGAATTTATTTTTAATTACAGTAAACGTCTACATAACGATCTTTTTATACAAAATGTTCACATTGTAAATGCCAATATGGATATAAAATTTGACTGCTTACTCTTTAAAATGTGTACAGGAGATTCTTTTATATAGAATGTTTATCACACTCTAACAATGATTTTATAAGAAAGTTTGTATACGCCAAACATAACTGCTTGTATGAAATTGGGCGCGGATCCAAATACTTTCTGCGTATTGATACTTAACGTGTTATTCGTCACTTCACATTGACCTTTTCCTAAATATGTATTTTTCGCTTGACCAACAAATACTTGTGCTTTGTCTGAAAATATCACTGTCCTTATAACGTCCAACTTTTCGTTCTTGACACGTTCGATATTGTCAAAATTTTACACAACACATGGTGTCTAATTTAGCTATGGTGTCTAATTTAGCCAATACGAAACAATTCTAATAGATTTACCATGTAAAGTCCACCGACAAACTTTGTTATATGTAAGAAGTCTCCACTCGCTCCTGTGCTAAATATAGTGCCACGCGACTTCTAATACAAACGGGGAGTAACTCTAAAACTTTGATCGTGATCGATGCGAACAAATTTCCAATTGATTTTTGAGAACAAATTTCCAATTAACTTTTTAGAACATAAAACTTAGCCAAGATAAAAAAAAAAACGGGGCGGATACTTTGAGAGGGGCGGACGGGACCATAGGGAGTTGTGGTAAAAATTTTCTTGCAAAAGCTTCTTGGGATATCGTCTGGAAACTTAATGTTACACATAGACAGAATATATGTAGTGGCGCCGGAATTGATTCCGGATTTGGTTTGATTAATAGTTTGTTTACAGTTTGTTCCGGCATAGGCCATGTATCGTACAAAAATTGATCTGTATTTTGGTGTTTGTGCCCCTAAAGAGTAAGTACATTGTTTATAGTTATCGTTTGTCATGTGATTAATTATAAAACATAATGCTTTCATGTTGTTAGTGATGCTCATGCCTGTTTTCATGATCTGATATGTGCGTCTGATATTTTGTTCTAGTATGGCGTGCCTTGAATGTCATTATTTTGATGTTTTGATATTAAGCGATAGCGTGTTTATCTTATACTGTCTTGTGAGATTATATTATGTAATTAATGTTGTCCTCACATGTATAATTCAGTTTCCACCCTCGGTGAGAGGTTTGTAAGTTTGACCAATAAACTTTTCCGAAAATTTGTTGCGTCGTGAACACACTTACAATGTATGAATTTATGACCTTGACATTTTTATACCCCACGCAACAAGTTGCGGGGGTATAATGTTTTTGACCCGTCCGTCAGTCAGTCCGTCGGTCCTGTTTTTTTGTCAGCGCAACTCCTCATAAACCGCTGCACAGAATTTCGTCAAACTTTGCAGATACATGTATTTAGGACACAATGTGTAGATGTGCATATTACCAGGAAATTCCGATTCCATTATTTTTTCTGGGAATTTCGTCACTTTTCAACTTAGATTTTTGGCCATATCTTGAATATAGAGACGAACAGTTTGTCAGCGCAACTCCTCATAAACAGCTGCACAGAATTTGGTCAAACTTTGCAGATATTTAGGTCACAATGTGTAGACATGCATATTACCAGGAAATCCCGATTCTTTTATTTTTTCTGGGAATTTCGGCACTTTTTAGCCTAGATTTTTGGCCATGTCTTGAAAATAGAGGTGAACAGTTTGTCAGCGCAACTCCTCATAAACCGCTGCACAGAATTTGGTCAAACTTTGCAGATATTTAGTACACAGTGTGTAGATGTGCATTATACCAGGAAATTCCGATTCCATTATTTTTGCCCTAAGAATTTTGCCTATTATTGAAGAAAATTTCCAGCTAGGTAATAGGGAAATCCACTGGAATCAGCTTTTGTAATGAAATTTTATGTGAAATATTTTATGACCTTAAAAGGCCCCTGTTGATTTTCAGATCATAATACCAATGATTAAACACACACACAAAATCTTAGGTTCTCAACCAACCAACCCCCCCTTTCAAATTGTTCCTTTGTCTTAAATAATTTCATAAGTACATTATATAAACAAATTCATATGACTACATCATTATTTTGTTTCCATCAATTATTTAAATGTGTAAATTGTCATGTGTTGGACATGGACTTGCACTCATTAACAAATCAAAATCACTGAGGAATTTAAATAACAGTTTGTCAGCATAACTCCTGCACTGAATTTCCTGAAACTTTGTAGCTATTTCAGACATATTGTATAGATTTGTATATTACCAAGAAATTTTGATTCCGTTATTTATCTAGAAACTTCAGCCCAATTAAATTTGTAACATACAAAGATTTGAATGTCCTTATATGCAAGAAGTTTTGATGTGATGATTTTTTGCAAGTAATGCCCCGTCTTGAATTATACTGTGCCATTCATTACTTGTTGCATTGTCGAGTTTTGGGGGAGCGTGGGGTATGTGAGCTTGCTCATTTTTTCTTTCATGACCTCAAAATTGATAGGGGGTCTTCTTTAGGCCATAGGGAATTGTGTATTATAAAATTTCATTGTAAAAGCTCAAAGGCTTCTCGAGATATCGCCATGAAACGAAAGTGTTATATGTACACAGAGACTGCGAACGAACGGACAGACAGATTCAAATTAATATCCCCACCTTTCACTAAAAGTGGTGGGAAAGCCTTACACCAACAGTCCAATCGCAAATTCATGTTCTGCGATTTGACGTTTAGATTGATTGTATGTAGTTTTACGTCCCATTCGAGAATTTTTCACTCATATAGAGACGTCACCATATACCGGTGAAGGGCTTCAAATTTTGACCTTTACTCGGCACTCAGAGCCATTGAGCAGTGAGGGATCTTTATCGGGCCAACGTCTGCCGTGACACGGGGCCTCGGTTTTTAAGATCTCATCCGAAGGACCCGCAACTTTCACTTCAAAGTGCCGAGCGCATGGCGAAGGAACAGTTGCTACCCATTTTTTATCGACTTAGGTCAGTCGCGGCCGAGATTCGAACTCACGACCTCCCGATCACGGAGCGAGCGCTCTACCTACTGAGCTACCGTGAACGGTTTGACGTTTAGAAGTTGTTTTGCGAAACTAAGCACTGGCGAACAATAGGGAATCTACAGTATAAGGAGCTTAAGAGCTACTTACGGTTACTGTCGATGAATATGAAAAATCATTCAAATTTGTTAACTTTTGAAAATTGACCTGGAGGAAGGCGGCAGAACAACACTTTTGTTCGCGGTTCTTTGATCTTTTCATACCTTACCAACACGGTTTTTGGTACATGAATTTGTCATCACGACTTATTCAAAATTTAGATATTACAGTTTATTTTTTTATCGTCAGTCCTATTTGACATCTGGTAATGATTAATTTTAAAATAGTGAAGAATTTATATATTTAGCTGTTTATGAAATGAAGTCCATGGTTTATGTTTCATGAAGGACATCAGTTTTATTCATAATTACATAATATGACAATTATATCACAGGATTTTGTGTTTCATTAAGCATGTTATTTACCGAATTGCCTTTATTTTAAATTTCAAATTTTATGATATTAAAATGGTATGTTGTAAGTCATAAGTCTCTGCAGTGACAAAAATTGACAGATGTAAATAAAAGAGGTACCCCCCCCCCAAAAAAAAAAAAAAAAAATTAAAGAGGCTGGGGGGTTGTGGCCATTTTTAGACTGAATTGATCTCCTTTAGAAGAAGAGCTCCATATGAAGATATAGAAAATGATCAAATTTTAAAACTAAAATTTTTGAATTTTTTCTTTGCCAAATGATAGTTGACAGCTTAAGATATCATATCTAAAAAATTAAGTTAAATCTGGTGGTTAATTTGTTGACCCCCCAGCCTCCTTAAGCTATACCTTGTTCCTGAAAATCCTTTTTGTTATACGGCCTTCTGCAACAGTAACTTATTATGCAAAATTTGGCGGACGTAGATTGTCAATTGTCAGCTAGTTTAGAACTTCTAATCAAAAAATAATGCATTTTGTTCCAGAGGATTTACAAAAGTAGTACTTTGGTGCGTCGTTTTAGACATGTGGTAAAAAAAGCTTCCGCTCCCCAAACCTACGGATAAAAGAAAGAGAGAGAAGAAAATACGAGACAGTTTCATAAATTGGTGTATGACGATAATGTCACTGTTCTCAAGAAGTCGAAGTCAGTTTTTAAGATAAAGTGGTATATTCCGCCATCTCAAATAAAAAGGGAAATGTTTTCAAAGCAGATAAATTCAACTCTTGTTAGATCAAGAACATGACAGCAAAATATTTTGTTTTACCTTGAAAAATTGTTTTCTGTATCAATAAATACTTTTTCTAAACGTACTCTGAGCAAGCTCACAAAAATACCCCCTGCCACATTTTTTAAAAAGTGCCAATTTGTAATTTGTAAACGTGAGGTTAAATCTGCCAAATAGACTTTGGTTGAAAAAATGACATATTTTCTAGTCATTAGTAATCATTCAAAGAATTTTGGACAAGGAAAATTTTTAATTTGGAGAATCATAGACATGAATTTTACACTTTATACCAGTGACCTTGAACTTCCCGGAATGACCTTGTTCAAAATCATCACACACCCTAAGATCATGAACAATATCCGTACCAAGTATGAACTTCAAATGGTTCTCCATCACAAAGATGGTAGCACGGACAAGATTTTACTTTTCTGCCAGTGACCCTGAACTTACCGGAATAACCTTCGGTCAAGGTCTGGACACACTCGGATCATTAGTAATCTCTGTATCAAGTACATGAGCTTCCAATGATACTCCATTACAAAGTTATAGCCCAAGATTTTTTTTTAACTTTTCTGCCAGTGACCTTGAACTGCCGAAATGACCTTGAGTCGGTCCTCAGCAAGTGCGCGGATCATAAGCAATATTTGTATCAAGAGTTCCAAGTGGTTCTTTATTACAAAGTGAAGGCCCAGACAAATATTTTAAACTTATCTTGCAAGCGACCTAGTACTTGCTGGAATGAACTTATAAAAAGTCTATCACTTTGAATGTCTTTTGAATGTAGATGAGCTGTTTGATTGCTATGACGTTTTACGTCACACTGTAGGCAGGATTATCTATGTCTTATTTGCATTCGATGGTGCTCAACAGTTACAGATCGGCCATGTTAAATCTTTAGTGCGTTTAAACAAAATTTACACGGACAAACAGACAGAGAAGGTGATTCCTATATACACACATACATGCACATTCCCGCACGTTACTAGAACGATCAACCACGTGACATGTACTGAGATAGCTTGTCAATTATAACGTTGCAGCTGCCGTTTCCTTAAAGATTATTTTATTTTGTAAATGAGACCTTTTTGCCTAAAGAGTAACAATGATACGTGTATCAAATTATTCTCTGATATTTTGATGCAATAAGGCGAGCCTTCATTTTGCCATGATGTTTTTTCTTAAAATACTTTAACTGCTACATGAAGGTATAGGAACCATGAAGAATAATACATGTATATGATGTCACACTATGATTCACCCTACGAAGTCCCATGACAATTTCAAGGGCGGGATTTAAATTTCACCATAAATAAATATGTGTCCTCTACGAACACTTCAAGTCCATACTGCTAAAAGAGTGCAGCTGTAAAATGCATTTGTTCATAATCATCTGTATGGTAGGTAGTATACCTAAATTGATTTTTGAAATATTATTAAACCCCCGGTCCGAAGTAGATTGAGGGGGAGGGGGGGGGGGGGTTATACCGTTTAAATCTGGTGTGTGCGTCCGTCTGTACAAAATTTCCGTCGCAGTTCTCTCAGTAACTACTCTTCGCAGATGCTGTGAATTTTAGCACACACTTTGTTCTGGCATGCGATATGGTGGGATTCATTGTTATACGAATCCGATGTAAACTTCCTGTTTATCCGTGCATCTGTCCTTACCAATGTATTCACATGAGAGCATATAATAGAGGGAATTGAACGTAAGCGTGCGTTCTGCAAAAAAATTCTTTTTTTTTAAAAAAAGAGAGAGAGATATTTCATGATATCTGTATCCTTACTAAGCCACTTTTCTATGCTCAGAGGAATGTTATACAGCTCGTTTTAATCCAACTACAGGTAAACCTTTGTAATGTATTTTAGCTCCTATGCTCCCAAGCTCTTTGGTCCATGGCTACAGATGAGATGCCGGGTTGGTATGTTCGAGGTGAGCTATAATTTTAAAAAGTTCAGGCAGTACTGGGAAGAGATGTATACCATTCGCTTTCTCTGTCCCTAAGTTATGGTACTGATAAAGTTATTCATTCAGATAAGTTGATTGGTCGGCAATGTTTAAATTAATGGTCTTCCCAACCTTCTTAAGAACTCAAAATGTAGTTGCTTTTTCAAAGACATTGATTTGTTCGCTTTGTTGTTATATCTATAAAGTCAAAGATTTTCAGAAGTTCAAATCCTATATTACATACATATATGTAACGTATTACCTGGGATAAGATTTTGTGTGTTTGGCGTACATGTAATGACGCAATAATAAATAGAGGGTGATTTATAGCGCGTTTATCGAAAAAAATGGAAAGCGTGATCTTTGTGGTAGAAATTTGGACTCGCTAGGATAATGAAGCCGATACTGATAATTGAGGAGGGGACTTGCTGTGATACAACGCATAAATGCATTATCTTTAAATTTCAGTTCTTAAATAGTTCATTGGAATCTTTACATTTTCTAATCTTTATTATTTTCTATTTATATCGGGAGAAAAACTAAGAATATCTAGTATGCGAGCTAATTTCTTCCTAAATACAGACGAGTCTAATGATTGTAAAATTTGAAAATTTATTCGACACTTATTATATTCTTGACCCTTACAGATGTTCCCCAGTTGGTCCCATACCCTCCTTTCTGTGCCTCAAATGAGGCAAGCTTTATTAGAAGTAGCGGATATTTTTTTTTATATTAGAGACGTATACAGTATTTTGTATTGTTATTAAAACATATATTACACATTGAGTATCGGCAAAATAAGAGTTGAGATCAAAACCATGCGAGTATTTAAAAAAAAAGTCACATTCCATGTCTACTACTTTAAACTATCTCATAATACAGAGAATCATTTTAAATTTCAAAGAATTTCAGCGGAAACTTAAAAAAAAAGCATTACGTGTATTCTTGTAATGCTACAGGGGCGCCATTTTTTTATTTATTTATTTTTTTTTGCAATTCAAAAAATTACTTTGGTAGCGAACGTTATATTACGAATCTCTGTCATTTAATGCAAGTATTATTATTTTGTTTGTTGTTTTGGCAGGGGTGGGGGGATTATATATTTTTACAGACCTTTATCTCTCTGAAGCCTCATATGATAATGCTTTAAACTATACAGATAAATTTTTTGATTAAAAAAATTATCTTATGTACAATGTATTTCCAATGCAGGAAAAATAAGACCAAGGAGACCCAGAAAAAGGGAAAGAGAACTGCGAGGTAAGGTTTTGTATTTGATAAAAATTCAAACCTTACAGGAGAAAAAAACTAATACCAATCATTTCGCAGTCAGAAAGTCATCGGGTTGATCAAACTGCTCATTCTGTCAAGTTGAATGGTCAGCATGTTTTAAATACTTATGGCCTGCCCCACATACTTAAAAATTCACGCTCTGGTTATACATCCTAAGGCGGTTTGGAATAATTTTGACACGTTTTACTTGTAAGGGCAACAGTGAGACTCGACTCATTTTTAACTTACCTTTAAAGTTCTTTAATTCTCTTGCATTACATATATTACCTACAATCACGGCGTTAAGGCGGGGCTCTATTGATTATATAGGGGAAATGGATAAATTATTTCAAAATCTTCTAATCTGCTCCTGGGTATTTTTAAAACAAAGGAAGTATATGGTTATGATAAGGAAGAATGCCTCTTCGAAAATCGTGAAATTCATGACCCCTGGGTCAGGGGTTGTGAAAATCTTTATCCTTCGGGGCATATTCGAGGCAAACAGAGTAAAAGTTATAATATGCAAGGGTATATTTACCAGAATTTTGAACACCTGGGCCATTTAGTCAAGTGTTCTGGTCCTGGCCAGGGCTCTATTAACATGTATTTTGGTGAGCAAAGTTATTCGCCTTTGCCATTCACCTTTGATAATTAATCACTGTAAATAATGTGTTTGAAAGGTTAATAGATTAAGAGAATTATGCAAGAATATTTATTGTTTTTTGAATAAAAATGAGACAAAAATAACTTATCTTAAATGTTCTTCAAAGGCCAAGAATGGCTAATGTGAGAAGTAATATTATGGGGTTAAAAAAGACATTTTGTTAATAGTCTGCATGGTAATAGTGATAAATGGGGGACAGATAGATACTAGACCAGTTATTTTGTTGATGCTAATCATACTATTTTTCTTGCTTTTGGGCAACAAAGCTTTATTTGTCAGTTTATTGATCATCTAAATTGTTGTATTGTACTCAGGTAACCGTAAAGGCCCTTGGGCCTCTTGTTTAATATCGGGTTCGATGCTATCTGACGTTCTAGAAATTTCTATCAAGACTCAGATCGGATATAACCTGAAACGATTTGCAAATTTTATTTTTTTTTAATCAGTAATCAAAGCTTATTTCTTTTATATAAGTTAATTTTGAATTAAATAATTCATTAATAACGTTTTATCAAATAATTAAACAGCTGCTTATTGTCAGCTTCATTAAAAATTGACACTAACTTGGATCCACCTACGGGAAACACCACCTTACTCTCTTTTTTTGTTGTTGCAATTTCACGACTGTTTATCGAACTTTTAATTTAATTTTTAATAATTACGATGCAAGTGAAATCTCAATATAGTTTACGGACATCATCTCATACCTAGCGTAATATTAGAGGAGTAAGAATGAACTCTGGCGCAGGCGTTTTGGAGTTTATTTGCAAAATTTATTAATTTATAAGTATAGAGATCATAAAAATACATCGGGATCGGTATTCAACAATGGATCGTGTAGAATGACAGTTGAAGTAAAGACAGAATGAAATCTTCTTTGGAGGATTGTTGGAAACACGTAGTAATAAGACGACAAATAGTTATTTCTAATAATTTCAATTTAGTTATTCATTTGAGGGTTATGAAACCATATTTTCGTTGATTGTCAGATTCTATCGCAGTTATACTATCCATGGATGCCATTTTTTCTTTGCAGGCAAATGCATGAACTATTAGACTATCATGCTTATAGTAAATAAAAAGATGACCGTTCTTAGATTTATTTACACCTTTAATGAAGCTACAAAGCAGGCGACACATGCGTTCCTTGGAACACTCTTGTTGTGTGTAGGATTGAGTTATTTAATTAAGGGGATTCTGTTATATTTGTGGAAACACTAAAATATTTCCAAGGGGCTGAATTAACCTAATGTCGATATTACAGGATGTTTTTCGAAGGGCAAGGTCAAATTCCATTGGTGACGTAGTTTGATGCAGACAACAACTGTTGTTTTGCACAAAGGTTCAAAATATAATATTGATTGTGGATTTATGTGTTAAAAAAGTTCAAAGTGTAACAAACACAGGATATACTGTGCAATTACGGATATCAATTGTTCACACTGAAGTGATCCGATGCTTATTTTGACCGTTTTTACAACAAACTAAAGGGAGTTGGATTTATATTGAAGACTTAAGAGTAAGGTAAAGCAGCAATTAATTTTAATAATCTTAATAATTTGACTATACGCTTATTAGAAGTTAGATCTCTACGTTTTGGCAACAAAAGCAGTCATGTCATTGGAGTTAAATTTACAGATGCCTCGATTGTTTTTAACATGATGATTACAATTTTACACAAGACTTCTTATGATTATATGAACTAAGTCATACCTCTTTTCTTTATGCAGTGTATAGCTAGGCTAGCTCTTTTAAAAAAATCTTTGATCCCTTCTGTCAGGGTATGAAAGTTTTATCGAAGACATAATTTCTCAAATGTTAATATATACTTGGCAAGTCTCGGGCTTTATAGCTTTTTGGACGTCGATAAGCACAGAGCATTCCCGAACGTGTGTGGCGTCGTTACCTTACTGAGGGCAATGTACGGAAAATCACGAATAATGATGGATCCCCTTCCGAAGCGGCGGCCATTTTGGCAATGTTAAATCCCCGTAGACTTTAATCAATACACTAGTTGACCTCGAGGTTTCGTATAAATGCAGGCAGTTTAGAAAAAAAATCAATCTAACGATCGAACCTAGGTTGAAAGCCAAGGCACAGATGTATCTATATATAACAGTGCGACATTTAACTCCGGGCACGACATTTCTCCGGACTTTCGCCAACCACTTTTTAAAAGATACATATTAACCATTTATTACATCTGGTGGGATTTTTAAAATCTTAACACATGAACCAAAATTTACACCTGATTATCTTCTAGGTAAAAAGATATTCTACCTGTAATCAGGAAATCCCATAGGATAATGGTGGGTTTTCTTCTAACCAATATCCCACCATTATCCTATGGGAGAAAAGGTATCCTATGGGATTTTTTCTCCCACAGAAGTTTGAAAATCCCATTAATTCTTCATAATGGGACAAAATCTCCCACATACTTAAATATGGGAGATTATCTCCCATCTCTTTAAAAATGTGGGATTTATCCCATACTCATTAAAAAATGGACAACTTTTCTCCCATGGGATTAAGAAACAACAGTTTTAAAATGAATAAAGTTTTACTATTATACTATTTACTATTACGTATAATAGTTTGATTAAAGTTTTGTGTTTCGTAACAAGTCTTTTCATTGTTTAAAGAATTTTATGGGGAGGTTTAACAGTTGTTCAATATAATTATAGTATTATAATAACAGTATAAAAATCAAAAGTTCTTTAATAATCCTCCTCAACTCTGAGATTTTAAATTTAAACAATTAGACTTGCTTCTGTATCATAGGCACTCTTTTATATATATATATATATATATATATATATATATATATATATATATATATATATTCAGATGGGGAGTGATCTCTTTCTGTCTTCAGGATTTTTCATTTTAGGGTTATTATCTTATTTTGTTAAATACCACAGCTAATGGGAAAAGTAGAAAGTAAGTAAGAAAGAAGAAAATATTGTTTTATTTATTTTTTCCCCTAAACATTCACGTATTTTAAAGATAGGTTTATTGCATAAATGTCACTTGTCAATTTTCACAACACGATAAAATCCATGTACGTTATTCCACTTTGAAGTTTGCTACTGTAACACTAAATTTAAGCTCAAAAATCACATGAAATTGAATCGTGTCAATTACTCAGAGTTTCTCAGAAAGTATAAAAACTTCTTTTAATGCACAAGATGTAGTAATTTACCACATTTTTCACTTTTATCTTTCTTCGTGACTTGCTCCAATGCCAGTCGGAAATTATTTTACACACAACGAACCCGATCAAATGAACAGAAAATCATGTAGGCCTAAATAAAAAAAATCTACCGTCTTCATTATGCACATTTGCTAGTAGTTTGCATTGTTGATATTTGACAGCTTTTTATCTAATTTTAAAACTGTTTACACAAATCATAGGAATATAAAAATTTTATGTAAAACCTTTGAAAAAAAAATATGATAAAAGGATGTGGATCCAGAAATATTTGCGGTGGCACTCTACTCATTGTATCATATCATACAGTAGAAAGCATTTTTGGGGGAGCTGTGTCTCTTCTTCAATAATAGCTTCTGCTGATCTTTTATTTTTCTTTGGTACCTATAAGTAAATACCTATACGCACTATGACTGACATGAATTCAACTGATTATAAGCAATTCATCAATTAGGCCATTGCAAGTTTCTTCTATGTTAATTAGCGTCAGCATGCACCTTGGTTTTGGACACCCCGTAACAGGACTGTGAGCCAATGTAGTAATAATGCTCTGAATAACTGAATGTTAAGTGACACTACATGTACCGGGTATTCCCTCAGTGTATATAGCTACAAATTCATTCATTTTATATTTAAATGTCTGTTAATGTAAGAGAAAATAAATTAAGGAACTTGTTTTAATTAAAATGATGAATAAAAAATCCTTAGTTAAACCTTTATTTTCGAATAAAAAATTGACACATTAATAAACAGAGTAATTAACAATGCATAATTACTTAATTCTCTTGGTTTTAAATATCATATGTTTAATGTTCAAGTCAACACTCTTTATTCCGTATCAAATTTTGTCCTTAAGGTTTTCAATGGATCCACTGAAAGATCATTTATTATACATGTATATTGCGAAAATCTTGTAAAAAGTGTTGACGTTCCGGTCGTGGGAAAAACTAATTCTTTTATACCACAGTATGTATTTTTGCTGTTGATTAAGTTTACACTTTTTCTTATCTTTGGGGAAGAACTATTTTTGAAAATCTAATTAATGAAGCATATGCTGTCTTAAAATGCATAATTTTTGCAGATATAGGATTGAAGTTTTCCTCATGTCATGTAATGAATGACTTTAAATCTTTAAATGCTCATTTCATGCCAGATGCACATTGTTTTCTACCTTCAGAAAAAAAATTTGGAAAACATAATGGCGGGGAGTGGATGAAGAGGTATCCAAGAGGAGATCCTTGGTCTGTTGTAATGATACAGTTAAGGAAACGGGTGGAAATATGAATCAAATATGAAGACCTTGTTTTCATTAAAAAATGCTTTCGTTGTTGTTCTCTTAACATAAAAAAATATAATGAAAGGTTATTATATCACATGTTTACCCATTCATTCAGTTTATATCCGTCTCAGGATAATTATTTCAACCCCAACTAGTCCTTGTGATGCAAATATTTCCCTACATTTGTTAACTCAGAATGTAATGATATAATTTATTCGAAAAGTGTTCTACATTTGGAAATATTCAAGAACACATTGTACATTAACGTTCCACATCTAGACATACATTAAATTGAATTAAAACACATACAGAGAATAAAAACAACTGTAGTTTTATATACAGATGGTTATGTAGAGGCCATATTAAATGGGAACTGATAAAACATTGCATGAAAATATAAGCATACAATTCTGCACCAAAGATAGTAGAATATTGAAAAATAGAATACAAAACATGGAATATGAAATACTTAAGAAAAGTAAAATTTGTTGTGTATTAATGAAACATATTCAAACTATAATCCAGAAAATTCAGAGTAGAAATGTAAGAAAGCAAAACCAACTCACCAGTATTGTCAGTCCGTGCGCAGTGATGTGTGCAGAGTTTAACAAATTGAACACACCCGTGAAAAGTAAACTGTTTTTGTAAACAGGACACGAGCTCTGTTATTGTTAATGTTTACGTTTCACCAGGTGTGTTCAATTTGATAAACTCTGCACACATCACTGAGCACGGACTGACAATATTGGTCAGTTGGTTTTGCTTTCTTACATTTCTACTCTAAATTTTCTGGATTATAGTTTGAAATAAATTTCATTAATACACAACAAACATTTTACCTTTTTTAAGTATTAAGGATAAAGTTTGCTTTATGAAAGTGCTAGGATGTATCGATCAAACGCGTCCCGAAATTTGTAGTTTCAATAACTTCCAGATAAAATAAGTTTTTTATTTTATTTCCGTTTGAAATGCTATAAAAACATATAAGTCATGATATTATACCGAAAACTTGAGAAAATATTAACTTCAAATCTGTGTCCAAGCACCTTTAAGGGCTAAATGGATTGATCAAGGTGAGAAATATTTTCTTAGGCTTGAAAACAAGCATCAGTCGTACAAGGCTTTTAACACAAGAAGTTATATATTTATTTAATTAACACTGACTTTGCACACAAAATTACGGAGGACGAAGAAATAAACTGCGAAAAAAAATTCCATCTCCAAAGAATTCGCAAATACGATATATATAAAATGGATTAAAAATAAATCTCCCAGAATCGACGGTTTACGAAATAAATGGTATTTAATAACATGTTCTGGAAACGTATACTGATAAGTATTTTTTAAAACGTTTTAGTATCGTCCTTCTAAATAGGTAGATTATCAAAACACAGAAATGATCCGTGCTTCCTCTTAATACATAGAAAAGATTCTTTAGATAAACTTCAGAATTATCGACCAATTTGTTACAAAATTATACGTAGCTTTTGTCTTTACAGAAAGATTAAACCCTGTAATAGATATCTTGATACATAAAAATCAGACAGAATTTAGCAAAGGTCGATTCGTCGGTGCTCATGCTTGATTAATTTTAGATAATTTGTAATGCTGAAAAAAAAAACAATAACATGGAATGGATTTAACTCTGCAGATTTATACAAAGCTTTTGATTCAGTGGACGGTTTTTTTTTTTCGAATCCATTTGACCGTCACGGTAACTCAGTAGGTAGAGCTCTCGCTCCGTGATTGGAAGGTTGTGTGTTCGAATCACGGCCGCGACTGACCTAAGTCGATAAAAAAAAAAAATAGGTAGCAACTGTTCCTTTGCCAAGGGCTCGGCGCTTTGAAGGGAAAGCTGCGTGTCATTCAGATGAGCTTTAAAAACCGATGCCCGTGTCACGATAGGCTTTGGCAGGATAAAAAAACCCTCTGCTCAATGACCTTGAAGGCCGAGTAAAGGTCTAAATTTGAAGCCCTTCACCGGTATATGTTGAAGTCTCTATATGAGTGAAAAAATCTCGATCGGGACGTAAAACAACATACAAAATATCAATTGAATCCATCAGCGGGACGTGGGGACCGGTCCTTCAGATAAGACCTTATAGACCGAGGCCCTCTGTCACAGTAGTAGCTGGCTCGAAAAAGATCCCTCACTGCTCAGAGGCAGGAAGTGCCGAATACAGGTCTAAATTTGCAGCCCTCCACCTTCAAGTGGTGGCTTCTCAATATGAATGAAAAATTCTCGAAGGGACGTTTAACAATAAATACAAACCAAAACCAATTAATTTAATTATTTTGGTTATGTTCACAAACGAAGGAATAACTGTTAGTACAGCTGCGGTCAAACCATTTCCCGTTTGCAACAAGTATAGCACAGTCTGCATCATTTCCACTCGGATCTAGATTGTTCGGTTCACTTTGATTCCAGTTTTTGAAATGAAAATTTTCCTTGTTGTGGCTCCAGATCCAGGTTCCTTCCTCTTCATGGTCTGATGCTCCGAGCCATAAAACGTTCTCTAGTAGTGTGATGAACAAAAATAGAAAAACTACTAACAGAATTATGTATTTGCAATTATCTTGCCAATTGTATCTAGTAAACAATCTAATGGTGTTTTTTTTCTATTATAAAGAATTGATTTTCTGAGTTTAACATTTGTTTTAAACAAACTTAATGACCAAAATATGCATTTATTCTTTCTTTCGAATTGTTTGAAGGGAATTATTATTCACAGCCATAAATATGGCCGCAGCATATAGTGCATGTTTTTCACTTTCGTCCTTCCGTCTGGTCTTCCTTCACACTTTGCTTTTAAGCCATTTTCAAAGAAACTAATAACGCAGTGTAACTGCATATGCTGATATATACCGGTTTGAACTATTCAACTGCATCAACATTTTTTTTTTACCTTGACCTTTCCTTTGATCTCACTTTTCTAAAATTAATGTTTAGCTTAGGTTCAAAGTAACTATTTAAATATTTTTATCAAAGTTCATATGCTGACACATATTGATGAGAGCTATTCTACTGCATCAAGACTTTTTGACCTTGACCTTTCCTTTGACCATGACTCAACTTTATTTAAATTAGTGATTAACTCAATTTAGAACCTTAATATATTTTATTAAACCTCATATGCTTATACATATTGGTGATAGGTGTTCAACTGCATTAATTAAAATACCTTGACCTTCCCTTTGACCTTGACCCATTAGACTTGTAAATTTTGTATATAATTAGGATCAGACCAAGTTTATGTACATTTTATTTTAAATAAATCATCATGGTTTTAAACCTATTCAGGTTTGTATGAAATGTATATTCGTTTTTCTTAAAATACTGCAAAAAAAAAAACCCCATGATTTATACCAATAATGACTTTTCCACTTACTTTCATTAAAATTTTGGTTAATCCAGATGTTTTCAGCTTCCGTTTCAATTGCTAGTAAGGATGATGTGTGTATTTTACAGAGTGCCTGCAATATAAAAGTTGACAAAACTGAATTAACCTTTCCTTCTTTAAATGTAAGAATTACACGCATTTCTTTTTTTAATTATACCCCCCGCTTGAAAAGTGGGAGGGTATATAGTGATCGGGTTGTCCGTCCTTCCGTCTGCATGAACGTCCGTCCGTCTGTTATGCTTTGGGATACCTATCTCTTATCCGCAACTCCTCTTACACCACTGAATGAAATTTAATGAGACTTTCACAGAATGTTACGTAGTGCCATTGTGCACCTCCTATTTTACTTTTTGATTTGACACTTATTTCGGGTCTCCCAGGGCAAAACATGGACTTTGCCATTATAATCATATGGGAGGCGGGGGTATTATTTAGTGAGCTCAGTGCTCACAGTACCTCTAGTTTTATTTTATTATCGAGTACATTTAGAAACTGTGTCATTACGAACATATATGTATTTTAAATCAACAGGTAAACAGTAAGGAGCGAATGTTTCACCTCTGCTGCACTCCACGTCTTTGTTTCCGAGAAAAACTTGTAGCCACTTTTCTGAAAGCGCATCCAACTGTACTCTACAAAAATCATGATTAACAACATCAATTAGTTTGAGCCTATTATCAAAAATTTACTGTGCCAGTTTTACAGGATTCCTTAAATAGCATGTAAATGAACACCATTTGTTTTTGTAATAAAGTCTTGTTTTAATAGGAAAACACTTGCATACCGGTAAGTAAAGAATAAGTTAAGGAGGTTGGATCCTGACATCAAAAGTAATGAGAATTTTTTATCAAGTATATTTTTAGAATTTATACACATAGCTTAATTAAAAATCAAAACAAAAAATTGGGGTCAATGCGCTTCTTTTGGCGCTACAGAGCATTTAGTTTGACTTTTTTGCACTGTAAAAACGTCTTGCACATAAATCAATTTTTCAAGTTTTTCCTCCGATATTTTTTATTCAAATAAGTTATGGGAACAAACACAGTTTTATTTCATCTTGAATAGACCCATTAAAATTTTTGAAAACGAAAATTTTTTTTAAATTACTCCGCACGTTCAATTATTTGACCTTTTTGCACTCAAAAAATTTCATTTTGCTAGCATTACAAATTTAACAAGCAAAAAACTCATTTAAAAGTAATGACATTTTACTGAATTTAAGAAGAATGATTAAAAGTATCTTGTATATTCAGAAAAGAAAGTTAAAAGTGGGGGTCTGTGATGTTAATTTTTAGATATTACTAAAATAGTGCTAATTTTTTAGCTTAAATTAGGGCTATTTTTTCTCTTGATTTTCACAATATATTTGATTTATTTATCAAATATGATGATTGAATTCATGACAGTTTATTAAATATATAATTTAGGACCAGTATAAAACAGTTCACTGCTCAAAATAATTCTGTGTGCAGACTGCATGTAAAAATAGGAATCCAAACTTAACATACTTTAAATACTTCGAGAGAGAAAAAATGATCATTTTCTTCTAAAAAATCTTCCGCCACAAAATATAGTTCCTCACTTAATGCTTTTGGTACGGAATTTAATCAGGGAGTTTTAACTGAATATAGTTTATTTGGCATTGTAGAATCCAAATTTATTGTAAGAATTAAAACATTACGCAGATTTTTTTTAATATAGGTTAAAATAAAAATCTGCTCAAAAGCTCAGGAGCGAACCTCGTTAAATATCATCTTCGCTAGCCAAAGATGGTTAAATATCAGTGTTTACTTTCCCCCCAACAAAATATACCACATTTCAGGTCCTCTCTCCACTTCCCGTTAGACTGACACACAAGACGCCCTGATCCTATTTGTTCGTGCTTGTCTAAACATTCCAGATGCATCTGTCTTCTAAGACCAATAGCGTCCCATCGTCCAGGACTGTCAATGTCTGCTCCTGTTATGTTGGGAACTCCGCAGTCTGTCAGTAGTAAAACCAAAGTTTAACTTTAGTGGTCGAGTAAATCTTTTGATTAGTTTATTTGCTAAGGATCCCTTTGAGTATTTTTTTTTCTTCCATATATTCAGAAGCCACCATTTGCAGGTAGAAGGTTTCAATTGTGAACCTTTACTCAGCATTTAGTGCATCTGAGCAGTGAGGGATCTGTTTTATAGCAAGCACCTAGTGGAACAACTGAACCTCAATTTATTCTGTCTTATTCGAGGGACCCTCTCCACGTCCCATAGAGGGATTCGAACCCGCAAAATAAGGATAAAATCCTAAATCAGAGACTTTACATCCAAAAACCCTAACCATTGCGCACTGAAGGCGAAGACTCTGTTGAGAGCGCGAACTCAAAATTAGGCAGCAGATAAATGAAGAAACACTAGTAGTTTCCTAATGTAATCATTTACCTCAATATTTTATAAAAAGCACTTAATTTTACTTTCTTTGTAATGTCATATGTAGAAGAGCAAACTACCAAATGCATATACATATATATTATTTCATCTCTTGATGAATACGGTTTGCAATGCTTATGTAATTGGCATAGTAGTAGTTTAAGGGAATTTAAAGCGCTCGGCTTAACTGAGGCGTTTTTGTCACCAGAATTTTTACTTTAATTTTTGCGTTTCCGGACATCGTCACCTAATTCCTAATTATGAATAACAAGCTGTTCTTGACAAACCATTCTTAGATAAGTCTTTATAAAATATATATTTTTGATTGACTGATTCCAGGCCCATAAAACTTAGATGAGTTCACTTTTGATCAGTCTCACTTTTCTACAAGTACTTCCTTTTGTAAAAGGAAGACTTACGATCAAATTCAATTAATAAAATACAAATGGGCACATTTTTTCAACCCACGTCAAAGGGGAAGTGTTATGCATATTTATTAGACAAGAGGGCGTGCGCCTTCAGGTCCAGGACGATGTTTGATTGGGATGTAACCCCAAAAATAAGCATTGGGATTCTAGAAATTGACAAATACTATGTCCTACAGTATCTAAGTGGAGTTTTAATTCTCCATATTTCCAGTCTCATTACTCGCCCATAATGGGATTTCAAAGCATTTATAAAAAAAAAAATGTCAGTGGACATGTATCATTTAAAATATTTCAGAGTATGAATAGGGTTTAAAATTCGGAAAAAGCAAGTTTCTTCTATCACAGTGCATCTGGATAGGGAAAATTACGTACTTTTTAAGACAACTAAAACAACAAAAAACGTAATTTACAAAAAAAAAAAAAAAAAAATCTATCATTAAATATTCTTAAATTTACGTTGAAATGCAAGTCCTTCAAATTATTGATTATCTGTTTTAAAAAAAAAATTGAATGGTGAAGCTGACCTAAATATTGCACCGGACATCTTGAAAGAGGACATAAGCACATTAAGCAGGACAAAAACGTGTCATGTTTACATTTCTCGAGTACGGGAATAAAAAAAACTATGACGTCACATGTAAGCTTAATATGCGAAATAAGATATACCTACATAAGATTTCCGTCATCAGCCATGCAAACATAAGTTTCCGTTTCTTTAAATATTTCATCATATACTGATAAGGGCCTGTTTTTACATAATAATACCACTCCTGTATTCACGGAATATGATCTTGCTGTACTAACAGATCGTGTATGACGTCACCGGCTAGTTTGATGTGCAGTTTAGGGAAACAGAGGAGTGGGTCAATCTTTTTCATTATTTGTTAATGTTTGCAAGAATGTAAAACTTTTCTTAATATATATAGAAGATGGTAATTAAAGTAACAAAAATTCCCTACTTTACAAAATTACTTCGGACGGTTGATTTAACTTGTATCTCTTGATTTTTGAGGCAGGGTTTTGATATTAGCATTTATTTTTCATGTTTATGAGCTCATGACTGTACTTTGAAACTTTATGCTATACAGTAACCACACAGACTGAAATTTTAATACTTTGAAAATACATCGGGATCGGTATACCAAAAGGATCGTTGTAAACTGATAATATTTCAGTAAAGAAAGACGAACACATATTTATCATGTGTTAAAATGAAAATAAATATTTCTATGTATATTTATTGTTTAACGTCCCTCTCGACAATTTTTCACTAATATGGAGACGCAATAATATTTCTAAAATGTAATTTCAATTTTATTATTCACTAAAGCTTTGAAGGTTATGGAATCATATTTCAATGTCAGATTTTTATATGATAGATGCTATACTATCGGTCTAAATATCTGTAGATTTCTCAATCATAATTACGCTTGTAGCAAATAAACAAATGGCCACCCTTCGATTCAATGATATCTTTAATGATATTATTAAGTACATGTAGGCTACACATGTGTTTCTAAGGCGCTGCTTTAAAATATAGCTGAATAGATTTAAATAGACGGTTTCTTAAAAAGATACATGTAAATGTTTTGTCTTCGCTTTATGTTTTTATATAACCTGTTTATGGATCATTATCAAAATGTAAGTTTATTCGAGTCTATTAATGTATTCTGTTCTAAACATACCTGACAAAATGCATTCAACAGCACCAAAGGGAATGGCTGAACACTTCTCGTTGATGGAACACTTTGACGTGGGACAAGGTCCCACGAGTTCCTAAATAGATATTGCTTTTAAGTCACGGAAACATCGTAAATCAAATGATAATTTCTTGGAAGCTAAAATGCGAGACGAGTTCAGACAGCGTTCTTGGAATGATTCAATAAATTTAAAATTTAGAGTACAAACATGTAAGATATTCATCCTATTAATTAATAGACCTAATGGTATCTACTTTAGATTTTCTCTGCGAAATACATTAAAGAATTAAAGATTAATAACAGGAAGCCAAAAGGGCCCTAATGGTCCCTATAGTATAAGGATCAAAAGATGAAAAAAAAAAGCAAAACAAATTGATATATGAAGATAATAAGAAATTGGATGATCAGTGCTTAACAATGTTAAATACATACGTTAGTGCTCAGTAACAAATCGAAGTAGATCTTATTCCAATATATTTTTATTTACAAGTCTAAATAATTACCATAAAATTTTATAGAGTACTTGTACTTTTTGTGTTATTTAATAAATAATTTTTCAATAATTCCTTTATACAATTAGCCTATTCATTACATTAGGCTATTCCAATTTTTTTCTCTGTTTAGCTTTCACCCATCTTTCAAAAACCTACCTACATGTACCTATTCACAAAAAACACAAGCCAAAAAAATAAAACACAGACTTTGACGTCATACAAAGCATTTAATTTCATTAATCTATTATCCTCGTACAAAAATTATTCTTTAGCAAAATCAAGGTATTAAATGCTTAAAATACACCTAATATGACAGATTGTAAACAAATACTTCGAGATATTGACAGAAATTGAAAAAAATTTACCAGATTAATCAATTTCAGGACTTCTGATTTTGTTTGTTTTTTTTTTTCTCATATGGGATGTCAAAAACCAAGGCGCACGCGGAAGCTAAACAGAGAAAAAAACTTGGAATGGCCTTATATTAACAGAGGTTGATTATCTTATGTGAATAGCAAAGGGGAAAAACTTTTCTCGGTTCAGATTTTTTTAATAACAATATCAATAGAGATCTGTCCAGCACCAGAACACTAACCCAGTCAGTCAATGACTTTTCATCCCTTTAGATCAATTTCAGTGTTTGAAAGGGAGCCAGCTCGGGTATGTGTATCGCAGCTCTAAAGTAAGTTATCTTGACATTATTTTGTAATGGTATGGTTAAATATAGTAAATCATACAGAGACGAATCATAATCAGATTCATGTTTCCTCACTGTTAGGGCTCAAATCCGCCAGATGTGGTCAGTCTTGGGAAGAAAAGGTGTGTAACAATCACAAAGTGGGTAGCTATGATTTCATTTTAGAATTTTATGATTTAAACAGTGGTGTTCTGATCTTATAAAATACCAAAAAGCAGACCAGAAAGTTATGTTCCCCTGCTTCTTTGGTCTTACTGGTTGGGTCAAACTTCAATGTCAAGGTACATTATTGAACATTCGGCAATGTCTTGTCACATGAATTACATATATAAGTACTTAAGAATTATCTTCTCTCGTTCAAAACTTATGAACAAGGTAAAGTTTTTCTGACAGACTGATAGGACAGACATGCGAATAAGAATTTGTGTCTTAATCTTTGGTGCCCAACACCAGGGCGCACGAGGATGTGTCTTAATCTTTGGTGCCCAACACCAGGGCGCACGAGGACGTTGACATTAGAAAAAAAAACTTTAGGGATCTTGTAACTAACAGGTACAGTCGGCCTTGCATAATTGCATCAAATACATATGCTTAGGTTGCCATTTAATATATCCTCTCCCCGTAAATTCCTAAGTTAAATAGGTTGATGATAATTTTTCTTGAAAAACTTATTCTCAATTTGAATTTAATAATACCTTTATGAAAAATATAAAGGTATAAATTGAACAATACCAAATTTAAAAAAAAAAGTATCAGGAAATAAATTCACAGACTGTTATTCAATTGTTTTTTTTTTTTTAAGTATCTCATACCAGTGTCAATTAACTGTTCAGATTGAACTACGGTGTATGTATAAAAAGACAAGATTCTTTGATAACCCGTGATTGGACACTTCATCATATTTTTTAATCCTACGAACAGCTTTCAGTTCCTGCACAGGAAGTGCCTCGGATGGCATCGGTTTATTAAAGAGCATTCCCTTCAAGAGTCGCGAAATTTAAGGAATTTGTCCTTAAATTGCGGGTTAAGTCCTTCTTCGTGGCAGAGAAACCAGTCCTTTGCATGAGTCCTAAAAATTTCTGATATTCGTGTGGCAGTAGATGCATGCACGGAAAAGCTCTAATTATGAACAGTATTTAATTTCGAACGTCCAATGAAATGATACAGATTTGGAGCAGAGCAAACATGAACCTCAAAATTAAGAGATGAGATCAGATGCCATGGAGGAGTGAGCGTCCCCTGCCGACCGGTCACATCCGCCATGTGCTCCTTGTAATGATCGGGAAGAAAAAAGCTTGGAAAAATCCGTATGTAGTTCAGTGTATAAATAATGGCCTAACAATTGATATGAAAACGTCAGTCAGCATTTGACTCAATGATAGGATGTATATGCTGAAAGTTCATTGTATCGACCATAAAACTTGCGAAATGATGACTTCAAATGAGACTGTTGATATCTTTGCTTCATCAACTTGTTTGTCAATATCGTGCCCCGTGTTAGAAATTGTTCTTACGTAGAGCATGCCCTTGCGAATTGAATCAACTGAGAGACATAAACCCAATATGCAGGAGATAAGGGTATATTACTACATAAGTAAGGGAAGTTGACGATTGAAAAGTTGAAGTCATCACTTTGAAGAATTCTTGAAGGAACTTAAGGTATATCACTCTTGACATTAGTTTTTGAGAAGCACGAGGGGTTATCAAAAAGTTTGTGGACGGGCGCCATAAAATTAAAACCGCTTTTAGGTACATCTTTTCTATCTATAGAATAAACTATAAATAAGACGTTTTACTCTTTAATAAATTGTCAATGTTTTTGTAAGCAATGGTATGTCCAGGCGGCGCAACCTCGATGACTTTTTTTTCTACCTCAGTGTAACAGAAAAATTGTTTTGATATGAACGTTTGTTATTCAAATAATCCTGTTAATTTAGGCAAGTGATATGACAAATTTGTTCCGTAAAATTTGCAATTTTTACCTCATTTTGTAAGTTCCATGAAATTTTATCGTATATTTTATATGGAGTGTCCAAACATTTAAGGGCTTGAAAATGACGTACGTCAGAAAGGGACAGGGGTTTTTTTTTTCCCACATTCTAAAAAATTTCGCCCGTGGAAAAAATGGGATAGATCTAGAAAATGCAGACCTGTATACTCTTACGATTTAGCCGTATTTTGTACGGATTTTGAGTCCAAGTTATATCACGTTTTGCTTATATGAAAATACGGATTTCCTTCGTTTGGATTTTAGCAGTTAGTTTTCTTTATGATCTGTCTCAGTTTGACGCTTTTTAATCTTTTAAAAATATAACTATTTCAAACACTTAATTGATGTCGGGTTGCCAAACCGCGGCGCTTTCACAATGACAGAAACCCATCGAAAGACAGCAATGTATGCTGTTTTTTCTCTTTCATTAAACCATGTTTTGGTAATCAGAAATATAGTTTTTCTCTGGGAATGTATGTAAAATCGATGGAAAGTGAAATATAACTGGCAGATGCCAAATCTCACTGACAAATCTACTAAAAAAGATACCGAGAGACAACAATATGGGTAAACAGTTCTGGAAATTTTCAACAGGCTACAGAGAAATAAAATGCCTCCAGTGTACTTGTTTTTAAATGCCGAGATGAGAGGTGCACAGTTACATGTAATGTCACTTTGTAGTCGGGGTGTCAAAAGTTAATCACGTCGAAAAGTAACGTTGGTCATGTGTAGTAGATACTAGATATGGAACTCTGACAAGCAGTATATTCTGGCATCTTTCTCTACGTTTAGTTCCATTTACAATAGTACGTATATTGAAAACAGTGTTAATAACATAGTAAAGTCATACCCCAAACCAAGACGGTTTTAACTTTCAGTACTTACTTAACTCTAGGGAATCTCCTCAAGATAAGTGTATTGAAGCAGAGGGTGCAGACATCGAGAAACAATGACGTCGGACGTCATGGAACTTAATGACGACAGCGCCGGGTGATTATATAATGTCCGTTTAATTTTATAATAATTCGGCAAATTATCAACGTAGCAAGCTAAAATTGTCATCATTTCGTACACTTTTGTTGTTTTATTACCTTATAAATTTTGTAAGCACACACTACATAGTACTAATTGTATATCGAGTCCACGACTTTTTTGATAACCCCTCGTATATTTAAGATAAGTATTCATTTAAATGACTTAAAATCGCAAAGGAAACTTGGGGTCAGTATGCATCTTACGGAGTAACGGTATAATTAACTCGACCTTTTTGCACTTAAATTGTAACTCTTAGGTTAATCACTGTAACCCTTATATTTTATCAGATGTAATCATGATAATAAAATTTGATCTTGTTTTACATAAAATAATTTGAATAATATTCATTTTACAAATTATTAAAATTAATGCGCTGTAATTATTGCCTGAACTTTTTGCACTAAACCGTAATCATATTTGAGGTATTATAAATCTAAATTGGGAAGAAATATTTTCTTGTATCAAACCTTTAATGACTTTAGTACTGATCGGTTGGAAGAATTGTGAAGTTTAAAATAATGAAAGAAAAAAAAGGGGCCAGTGATGTAAATTTTGAAATATTGGTCAAAATATTCGATTTTCAAGCAAAGGCAGTGTATATAAAATCCTGAGGCTTTCAATTTATCTTCATTTCTTGGCAAATTTTGCCGAATGAATGTGTAAAATTTGTTCAAAAAGATTAACAGAAACCTAATATATGTAATATTCCTAGCATGTAATAAGAGGGGGGGGGGGGAGTGAAAAATATGTAAGTTTCAAAATATTAAATTTAAGAAATGTGTAAAGAATTTTCTTCCACGTCTATCGTTGAATATAATAAATAAGAAGACTTGATATCAGGACCCTATTAGTACTTTACTGGTAAACTTTGTCTAGCTTAAGCCAATAATAGTTTTGCTTCTTTTTTTTTTAATTTTGTTTTGTATTTTGTTTGTGTTTTGTTTGATGTAGTTCAACTCATATTTTTCAAGATGGGGTACAAATGTACATGTAGAAAGGTATTTTCGGGGAAAATGGTCTAACATTATCTAATTACTCGTATTGATAATTGTCATTTAATACAATACTTAAGAAATTTCATGATGTTTTCATCGTATAAACAGGACAGCTAGACAGATTTCAAATGTATCCCCCCCCCCCCAAAAAAAAAAAAAATAAAACAGGCAATTGAAATTTCAGCTAACATTACCTCGCTCCAGTCTTTTCTTTCGCTATAAATCCATCCGGAACTACGGATAAATCTACCGGAAGCAGTTCTGGCGTTTTCGTGGTTAATCTCACAGTAATTGGCTCCTTTATAATAACTAATCGATTTACATCTCACTGTTCTAAGACATTCTTCTACACAATCCAAGATACTGTATCTGTCGAAGGAATTTATCATTTTTCTATCAAGTCTATATCCAAACTGCAGTTTTGAATATCCATATTTTAAATCCGTATTGCAATCAGAAGTACCGATTGTAAAAACTAAGAAAGTGATCAAGCGTCTTAAAACATTTATCATTTTTATTTCTCAAAAAAAGGGGGGAAAAAGATAAACGAACGTGTCTTTATCGATAACAGATATTACTGAATATATGGTACAATCTCAAAATTGTATTTTGTATACACCAACTCGTAGAATACAGGTATGCACTTTCTCCATTTGTGTATTAATTGTAAAGATTCATGTTCATTATGAAAGAAATGCGTAGCAGGTTAAATACTGCTAATTAATATTTCAAAAATCCCTTAGTTTCTAAAATACACAATTTATTGATCAAAACTCAAAAATGTAGAACTGAACAAACGGAATATTATTACCTTCCAGAAAGCATTTGAATGGCTTAACCAATTGATTGATGCATCGTGAACAAACACTGAGGACAAAAAAGAATATAGAAATGAATTCTATCAATGTAAATTTGTGTGCAAAATATTGAACAGCCTGCAAAATCAACAGTGGCTTGCTACCTTGCATGCTTGTACACTCGAGTATGCACATCATTTGTCAAAAAAAGAAGAAAAACTAGTAAACTAATTGTTCCGTGAACAATTAGAGGCCTTTCCACCTTTTAAAGTGTTTCTATGTCATTTGGTTTTTAAAAAAAGAAGAAAAATGCCAAAAAATTTAAAAAACAAAATGAAAAAAAAAAATGTTCTTCCATCAGGGATCGAACTCAAAACCCTTAGATTGAAAGGCAGGCGCGCTGACCACTACGCTACGAATTCCTATGAAGATGTATGTAATAAACTAACTATTTAGGAATAAAAAGATGTTGTACAATAAAGTAATCAGAATTAGATAGTTTTTGAGAAACATGTTTCCATATCGTTTGACTTTCAAAAGAAAAAAAAGGAAAGAAAAAAGAAGAAAAATACAAGAAAATGAATAAAACTAAAAAATTCGTTCTTTGCTATAGATTTATTGTCGGGCTCGTTTCTCTGTAGAGATCAAAAGGTCTTCGCGCATCTCCCAAAAAAAACTTCTTTTTTTTTCCATTTAGGGGCCATTTTTTCTCTCTTTCCCCTTCTCTCTTCCTCTCTTTTCTCTCTCTCCTTTTTTTCTTTTTTGCTTCCGTGTTGATAGCAATATTGTTTACATGAAATGTGTTTTACTGTGCATATAGTATTTCTATTTCTGTGCATTATGCATTCGAAGGTTTAATTTGAAGTGTTAAATGTTCTGATTTAGTTAAACTACTTAGAAAAGTGCCGATAATATAAATCGGACTCGAGGCTTATGGTATGTAGCTCATCATATGGGAAAACATGGATTGGACTCAAAGCGGCCTGACTGCGGATCCTAAGATCCTTGCAGGTTCAGTATGAAGATTCCTGAATAAAACAAGCTTCCATGTGGGTTATATTAGATGCAGCTATGATAAATAAAATGTTCTACATGCATTTTAAGAAGAAAACAAGATAATTAAAGAGTGGAATAGTTTATTTCATACATTTATATTGGTTTAACCCCCCCCCCCTTTTCATATATTCTGTATGTCTCATATTTTGGATGACCTTTAACCTTGACCTAAATACCAAGAACAAAAATGCAAAAATCCATTTCAGTTAGTCCCACGTCTCTACGTCTTTGCGTTATTTTTTTTTCAAGTTTACGTAAACAGCAAAAAAAAAACTTCAGGGGCAATAATTCGTATAAGGCTTCGATGAAGCCTTTCGCAATGATAGACTGGAAAGCCCTCTAAATTAGTGGAAAGCATTGATGAAGGTTCTGTATCTCTACGGTTCGTGGTTTCAGAGGAGTAGCGATAACAAGCTATTCTTGCGAAAGGGGCAATAACTTAACTAAATGTCATCAATCGAAGTCGTTGGGTCAAATCTGAAAATCATTTAAGTAGTTGACTAATATGAAAGATGCATCTCTTCGATAAGTTGTGAAACAAAAAATCAGAGGAAGGAAAATAATAATTATAACTAGTAGACTAATTGTTCTCGAACAATTAGAGGTCTTTCCACCTTTAAATTTCATATATTCTTCATATTTAACTCTCTACTCTTTATTTTTATACAAAAGAAACCAGAAATGGCTTGAGAAATGGAAAAAATGAAAATTTAAAAATTTTGAAATGACCTTGACTTTTGACCTTGAACAAATATTCAAGGTCAAAGGCCAAGGGTCACATTACAATTAACCCCATGCTTCTACGACTTTTAGCTTTAAAGTTATAAGGTTTACTAGTAAGCGCAAAGACGTTAAAGGGCGATAACTCATATAAGGGGTCATCGGATACTTTCGCACTGAATAGATTGAAGTTGTGTCTAAAGACACTGAATACATTAGTGAAGGTTTCGTGTCTCTGTGGTTTACGGTTTCAGAGGAGTAGCGATAACAAGGTTTTTCGCACAAGGGGCAATAACTTTTAAAAGGGTTAAGCTAAGGGGACAAGATTGAAATCTTTGAAATAGTTTTAAAAGTACATATTAAAGATGCAAAGATATACTGTATATGTTGAAAGACAAAAGAGCTATAAAAGGAGCTTTATTTCTCTTATTTGGAATGACCTTGACCTTTGACCTTGACATAAACTTCAAGGTCTAGGGTTAAAGAATCTAATGCAGTCAGTTTCATGTCTCTACGACTTATCGTTTTGAAAATTTTTCAATAGGTCTTTCCACCTTTCTGTGGAAAGACCTCTTGAAATGCTTATGTTTATTATTATTATTAGGTCTTTCCACCTTTCTGTGGAAAGACCTATTGAAATGCTTATGTTTATTATTATTATTTTTCCGTTACCGCCTTTTGAACCGAAAGACTTTTCGAAGAACTTTATAGTTCATGATACTCGACATCAAAAGTTATTTCGAAAAACTACCCAACGAGTATGACCTATGACCCCTTTCGGAGTTCTTGCCCTTTGAACGAAAAACCTTGTTATCGCTACTCCTTCGAAACCATAAACCGTAGAGATACAGAACCTTCACCAATGTTTTCGACTACTCGAGAGGACTTTTCAATCTTTTCATTGCGAAACGATTTGTCGAGCCCTTTAATAAATTACTGCCCCTGAGAGTTTTTGATGTTTACGAATAATGACAAAATTCTCTAAACGATAAGTCGTAAAGACATGGGACCAACTGCATTAGATTTTGTGACCTCTGACCTTGAAATTTTTGTGAAGGTCAAAGGTCAAGGTCATTCAAAATTTGAGAAAATTAGCTTTTTTAATATCTCTTTTGTCTTTCAACATATACTGAATATCTTTGCATCTATAACATGTCCTTCTAAAACTATTTCAAAGATTTCATTCTTGTCCCCTGAGCTTGACCCATTCAAAAGTTGTCACCCCTTGTGCAACAAAACCTTGTTATCGCTACTCCTCCGAAACCGTAAACCGTAGAGATTCCAAACCTTCATCAGTGTCTTCGACTCACTTAGTACTCTCTTCATTCTATCATTGCAAAAGCATTCTTTGGACCCTTGTATGAGTTACTGCCCCTGAAAGTTTACGCTACTTACATTTAATGAACTTATTTTTAAAACGGTGTGTCCTAGAGACATGGTACCAACTGCTTCGGCATATTTGACCTTGAAATATAGGTCAAGGTCAAAGGTCAAGGTCATTTAAAAACATAAGAAATCCCTTATATATGTGTAAAATATAGCAATTCACCAAATGACCTTGAACTTTGACCTTGACATTGGGTCAAATAGAAAAGTTAGGACATGCATCCAGCTCCAGTATCAGGTAAAAATACAGGAAGTAAAGATTTCTTTTTTTCTTTTTTTTTTTTTTTGAATGACCTTGACCTTTGACCTTGACTCAAAGGTCACAATAAGGCTTAAGAATGTGGAAGTAGTTACAATTCGTAGTTTAAAAAAGGCATAAAATAAATAATTCACCTCACCCCCCCCCCCCTTCTTAAAAAAAAAAATCACATCAACAACAATGTAGAATATTACTCTAGAATTCAAACCAGACCTTGGATCGACACCAAATTTGGTACAAATGTAGTATAGACCCCAGAGAAACTTTCTGTAGAGTTTTAAGGTGAGTCTTTTAAGTTTACAGAAGTCATGAAGTTTCACGGCAAAAACTACAAGTTCTGTTGTGTTTGAAATTTAAGTGCAGGTGAACGAAGAAGTGATCTAAACCTTTTATCGGCTATTTCTTCAGATGTCGTTAGTAGCATTCGATTCTCCTGATATGATACGACATTTTAACACCAAGCATTCTCTCTTTCTCTTATATTTGGAATTTATTTGATTTTTATTTAGAATTAATCAGTTTCCATAACTAGCGATTTTCAGTATAATAAAAACAATTCTCGCTTTCATTGTCGTGTTTCCCTTCTAAAAATGCATGTTGGGAGTTTAATTTGTGATACACATATTTAATTTAACCCAAAGAAATGCTTATTTAAATGTTTTATATTTATTTTAGGATATTCAGTCAGAAATGTTAAAATCCGAACCCGATCTTTTAAGCTTACAAGGAAGCTATTTACAAAAAATTCAGCCTGCGCACAATATCGATGAATCGGGCTACAGTCCATGAATACATTTTCATTAGGGAACAGTGTTAACGTTTTCTCACGCAGCCCGTCCTTTATTATTTTGTATACTGCTTGCAAATTCAGGAACTATTTCCTTTTACGGAACTTCTTTCTTCCCCTACCGATTCTAAAAATACGCTTACATTTCTTCTATAATCTTAAACAATTGACCTACCTATTTCATCGGAATGCGTAGCGCAGTGGTTAGCGCACCTGCCTTTCAAACCAAGGGTTTTGAGTTCGATCCCAGCTGGAGGAGCATATTTTTATTTTTTTTTTCATTTATTGCATTTTTCTTCTTTTTTTCAGCCCAAATGACATGGAAACACTTAAAAAGGTGGAAAGGCCTCTAATTGTTCTCAGAACAATTAGTTTACTAGTTATTATTAGGTCTTTCCACCGTTCTGTGGAAAGACCTCTTGAAATGCTTATGTTTATTAGGTCTTTCTACCTTTCTGTGGAAAGACCTCTTGAAATGCTTATGTTTATTAGGGCTTTCCACCTTTCTGTGGAAAGTCCTATTGATTTTCTTCTGTTTATTATTATTCTTCTTCTTCTTATTTTTCTTCCGCTGATTTTTTGTTTCGCAACTTATCGAAGAGACGCATCTTTCATATTAGTCGACTACTTAAATGATTTTCAGATTTGACCCAACCACTTCGAGCGATGACATTTAATGAAGTTATTGCCCCTTTCGCAAGAAAAGCTTGTTATCGCTACTCCTCTGAAACCACAAACCGTAGAGATACAGAACCTTCACCAATGCTTTTCACTAATTGAGAGGGCTTTTCAATCTATCATTGCGAAAGGATTCATCGAAGCCTTATACAAGTTATTGCCCCTGAAGTTTTTTTGCTGTTTACGTAACTTGAAAAAAAATTTTAACGCTTAGACGTAGAGACATGGGACCAACTGAAATGGATTTTTGCATTTTTGTTCTTGATGTTAAGGTCAAGGTCAAAGGTCAAGGTCATCCAAAATATGAGAAATATAGAATATATGAAGGGGGGGGGTGTTAAACCAATATAAGTGTATGAAATAAACTATTCCACGCTTTAATTATCTTGTTTTCTTCTTAAAATGCATGTAGAACATTTTATTTATCATAGCTGCATTTAATATAACCCACAGGGAAACTTGTTTCATTCAGGAATCGTCTTACTGAACCTGCAACAATCTTAGGATCCGCAGTCAGGCCGCTTTGAGTCCAATCCATGTTTTCCCATATGACGACCTACATAGTACATACCATTAGCCTCGAGTCCGATTTATTTCATCGGCAACTTCTCTAAGTAGTTTAACTAAATCAGAAAATTTAACACCTCAAATTAAACCTTCGAATGCATAATGCACAGAAATAGAAATACGATATGCACAGTAAAACACATGTCACGCATTGTACTTCCATGGTAACTATGTAAACAAATGCCATAAACACGGAAGCAAAAAAAGAAGAGAGAGAAAAAAAAGAGAGAGGAAGAGAAAGGAAGAGAAAAGGGGAAAGAGAGAAAAATTGGCCCCTAAATCGCAAAAAAAAAAAAAAAAAAAAAAACACATCTTTTTTTGGAGCTGCGCGAAGACCTTTTGAACTCTACAGAGAAACGAACCCGACAATAAATCTATAGCAAAAGACGAATTTTTGAGTTTATTTATTTTCTTGTACTTTTCTTCTTCTTTCTTTTGTTCTTTTGAAAGCCAAATGATATGGAAACATGTTTCTCAAAACTATTCAATTCCGATAACTACGTTGTACAACAATTTTTTTTTAATTCCTAAATAGGTAGTTTACTGCATACACCTTCATCGGAATTCGTGGCGTAGTGGTTAGCGCGTCTGCCTTTCAAGCTAAGGGTTCTGAGTTCGATCCCTGCTGGAAGAACTTTTTTTTTTTTTTTTTTGCATTTTTGCATTTTTCTTCTTTTTTTACAGCCCAAATTACATGGAAACACTTAAAAAGGTGGAAAGACCTCTAATTGTTCTGTGAACAATTAGTCTACTAGTTATTATTATTATTCTTTTTCTTCCCGGACTTTTGAAACCGCAAGACTTATCAAAAAACTTTATAGTTCATGATACTGGATATTAAAAGTTATTCCGAAAAACGACCCAACGTGTTTGACCTATGACCTCTTACAAAGTTATTGCCCCTTTCGCAAGAACAGCTTGTTATCGCTACTCCTTCGAAACCGTAAATCGTAGAGATACAGAACCTTCACCAATGTCTTTGACTAATTGAGAGGACTTTTCAATCTATTCATTGCGAAATGATTTGTCGACCCCTTCAATGAGTTATTGCCCCTGAAAGTTTATGAAGTTTACAAATAATGAAAAATTTTCAAAACGATAAGTCGTACAGACATGGAACCAACTGCATTAGATTCTTTGACCTCAGATCTTGAAATTTTTTTCAAGGTCAAAGGTCAAGGTCATTCAAAATTTGAGAAATTAAGCTCTTTTTATATCTCTTTTGTCTTTCATTATATACTAAATCTCCTTGCATCTTTAATATGTCCTCTTAAAACTATTTCAAAGATTTCATACTTGTCCCCTAAGATTTACCCTTTTAAAAGTTATTGCCCCTTTCACTGAAAACCTTGTTATCGCTACTCCTTCGAAACCGTAAACCGCAGAGACACGAAACCTTCACTAATGTTCTTAGGGCCTTTAGACACAACTTCAGTCTATTCAGTGCGAAAGTATCCGATGACTCCTTATATGAGTTATCGCCCTTTAACATCTTTGCTCTTACTATTAAACCTTATAACTTTAAAACCAAAAGTCGTAAAAGCATGGGGTCAAGTGCAATGTGACCCTTGACTTATGAACTTAAATAATTGTTCAAGGTCAAAGGTCAAGGTCATTCAATTTTTGTTAATTTCATTTTTTCCGTATCTCAAGCCATTTCTGGTTTCTTTTGTATAAAAATAAACAGTAGAGAGTTAAATATAAAGAATATATGAAATTTAAATAAGGTGGAAAGACCTCTAATTGTTCGAGAGCAATTAGTCTACTAGTTATTTGTAAACTTCAAAAACTTTCAGGGGCAATAACTCATAAAAGGGCTCAACGAATCCTTTCGTAATGAATAGATTGAAGAGTCTCCTCAATTAGTCGAAGACATTGGTGAAGGTTTCGTACCTCTATGGCTTACGGTTTCAGAGGAGTAGCGATAACAAGGTTTCTAGCGAAAGGGGCAATAACTGCAAAAGAGGTCATAGGTTATATGCGTTGGGTCAAATTTGTTCATAACTTTTTATGACCTTTACGATGAACAAAAAATCTTTTCGATAAATATCGAAACAAAAAATCAGCGGAAAAAAAATAAGAAGAAGAAGAATAATAACTAGTAGACTTATTGTTCTCGAACAATTAGAGGTCTTTCCACCTTCTTTAAATTTCTTTAATTTTTATATTTTACTCTCTAAAGTTAATTTTTTATACAAAAAAATCCATAAATGGCTTGAAAAATAGAAAAATTTAAAAATTTTGAAATGACCTTGACCTTTGACCTTTACCACTTATTAAAGGGCAAAGGTCAAGAATCACATTGCAATCGGTCCCATGCTTCTAGGACCTATACTTTTAAAATTATAAGGCTTACTATTAAGCGCAAAAACGTTAAAGGGCGATAACTCATATAAGGGGTCATCAGATCCTTTCGCACTGATAGACTGAAGTTGTGCCTAAAGACCCTGAAGACATTAGTGAAGGTTTGATGTCTCTACCACCTACGGTTTCAGAGGAGTAGTGATAACAAGGTTTTTCGCACAAGGGGCAATAACTTTCAAAGGGGTTAAGCTTAGGGGACAAGAATGAAATCTTTGAAATAGATTTAAGAGTACATATTAATGATGCAAAGACAGATGGTATATGTTGAAAGAGAAAAGAGCTGTAAAAAGAGCTTAATTTCTCATTTTTGGAATGACCTTGACCTTTGCATATATTTTAAAGTCAAAGGTCAATGAATCATATGCAGTTAGTCCCATGTCTCTAAGACTTATCGTTTAGAAAATTTTTAATTATTAGTAAACATCTAAAACTTTCAGGGGCAATAACTCATAAAAGGGGTCGACGAATACTTTCCCAATGAAAAGATTGAAAAGTCCCCTCAATTAGTCGAAGACATTGGTGAAGGTTCCATACCTCTATGGTTTACGGTTTCGAAGGAGTAGCGATAACAAGCTTTTATTGCGAAAGGGGTAATAACTCTTTGAGAGGTCTAAGTTCATATACGCAGGGTCAACTGCAAAAATCTTTTACGGACTACATTCTTATGGACTATAAATCTTTTCGATAAATCTTAAAACTCAAAATCACACGGCGGAAAAATAATAAAAAATAAGAAACAGAAGAATATCAATAGGTCTTTCCACGGAAAGGTGAAAAGACCTAATAACTAGTAGACTAATTGTTCACAGAACAATTAGAGGTCTTTCCACCTTTTTAAGTGTTCCTATGTAATTTGGGCTGTAAAAAAAGAAGAAAACTGCAAAAAAAAAAAAAAAAAAAGAAAAAAAATTCTTCCAGCAGGGATCGAACTCGGAACCCTTAGCTTGAAAGACAGCCGCGCTAACCACTACGCCACCAATTCCGATGAAGATGTATGCAGTAAACTACCTATTTAAGAATAAAAAATTGTTGTACAACGTAGTTATCTGAATTGAATAGTTTTGAGAAACATGTTTCCATATCATTTGGCTTTCAAAAGAACAGAAGAAAGAAAGAAAGAAGAAGAAGAAGAAAAAAGCAAGAAAATAAATAAAAAATCAAAAATTCGTATTTTGCTGTACATTTATTGTCGGGCTCGTTTCTCTGTAGAGTTCAAAAGGTCTTTGCGCATCTCCAAAAAAAGATGTTTTTTTTTTTTTTTTTTTTTTTTTTTTTTGCGATTTAGGGGCCAATTTTTCTCTCTTTCCCCTTCTCTCTTCCTTTCTCTTCTCTTCCTTTCTCTCTCTCTCTCTCTCTCTCTCTCCTTTTTTCTTTTTGCTTCCGTGTTGATGGCATTTGTTTACATAGTTACCATGGAAGTACAATGCATGCATGACATGTGTTTTACTGTGCATATCGTAATTCTATTTTTGTGCACTGTGCATTCGAAGGTTTAATTTGAGGTGTTAAATGTTCTGATTTAGTTAAACTACTTAGAAAAGTGCCGATGAAATAAATCGGACTCGAGGCTAATGGTATGTAGGCCGTCATATAGGAAAACGTGGACTGGACTCAAAGCGACCTGACTGCGGATCCTAAGATTGTTGCAGGCTCAGTAAGAAGATTCCTGAATGAAACAAGCTTCCATGTGGGTTATATTAAATGCAGCTATGATAAATAAAATGATCTACATGCATTTTAAGAAGAAAACAAGATAATGAAAGAGTGGAATAGTTTATTTCATACATTTATATTGGTTTAACACCCCCCCCCCTTTTCATATATTCTGTATTTCTCGTATTTTGGATGACCTTGACCTTTGACCTTGACCTAAATTTCAAGGTCAAAGTCCCTAAAGTAGTCGAAGACACTGTCGAAGGTTTCGCATCTCTACGGTCAATGGTTTCGGAGGAGTAGCGATAACAAGGTTTTTCGCACAAGGGGCAAGAACTTTTTAATGCGTCAGGCTTAGGGGTTGAAAAGTGAAATCTGAAAATAGGTTTAAAAGGACATATGATGTATTTAATGTTATGTAATATATGTTGTAAGACAAAAGAGATATAAAAAGAGCTATAATTCTCATACTCAGAGTGACCTTTGACCTTGAACAGATTTTGAAGGTCAGATGATGAAGAATCCAATGCAGTTGGTTTCGTGTCTCTACGATTAATCGTTTAAATTCGTAAAGAACAAAAACCTTCAGGGGGCAATAACTCTTCAAAGTGCTCGATCTATCATTTCGCAATACCAAGATTGAAGAGTCTTCTCAAGTAGTCAAAGACATCGGTGAAGGTTTCGTAACTCTAGGGTTTACGGTTTCGGAGGAGTAGCGATAACAAGGATTTATTGCGAAAGGGGTTATAACTCCTCGAGGGTTCAAAGTTCATATACGCAGGGTCAACTGCAAAAATCTTTTACCAAGTACATTCTTATGGACCATGAATCTTTTCGATAAATCTTGAAACTCAAAAACACGCGGCGGAAAAATAATAATAATAACTAGGAGACTAATTGTTCAGAGAACAATTAGAGGCCTTTCCACCTTTCTAAGTGTTTCCGTGTCATTTGGGTTGAAAAAAAGGAGAAAAATGCAAAAAATGAAAGAAAGGAAAAAAAAAAAGCTCCTCCAGCTGGGATCGAACTCAAAACCCTTGGGTTGAAAGGCAGGTGCGCTAACCATTCGGCCACGCATTCCGATAACATACGTAAGTTAATTGTTTAAGACTATACAAGAAATGCAAGCGTATTTTTAGAATCGGTAGGGGAAGAAAGAAGTTCCGTAAAAGGAAATAGTTCCTGAATTTGCAAGCAGTATTTAAAATAATAAGGGACGGGCTGCGTGAGAAAACGTTAACACTGTTCCCTAATGAAAAAGTATTAATGGACTGTAGCCTGATTCATCGATATTGTGAGCATGCTGATTTTTTTGTAAATAGCTTCGTTGTAAGCTTAAAAGATCGGGTTCGGATTTTAACATTTCTGACTGAATATCCTGAAATAAATATGAAACATTTAAATAAGCATTTCTTTGGGTTTAATTAAATATGTGTAGCCCAAATTAAATTCCCAACATGCATTTCTAGAAGGGAAACACGACAATGAAAGCGAGAATTGTTTTTATTATACCGAAAATCGCTAGTTATGGAAACTGATTAATTCTAAATAAAAATCAAATAAATTCCAAATGTAAAAGAAAGAGAGAATGCTTGGTGTTAAAATGTCGTATCATATCAGGAGAATTAAATGCTACTAACGACATCTGAAGAAATAGCCGATAAAAGGTTTAGATCATTTCTTCGTTCACCCGCACTTAAATTTCAAACACAACAGAACTTGTAGTTTTTGCCGTGAAACTTCATGACTTCTATAAACTTACAAGACTCACCTTAAAACTCTCCAGAAAGTTTCTCTGAGGTCTGTACTACATTTGTACCAAATTTGGTGTCGATCCGAGGTCTGGTTTGAATTCTAGAGTAATATTCTACATTGTTGTTGATGTGATTTTTTTTTTTTTTTTTTGAAGAAGGGGGGGTGAATTATTTATTTGATGCCTCTTTCAAAATAAGAATTGTAACTACTTCCACATCCTTAAGCCTAATTGTGACCTTTGAGTCAAAGGTCAAGGTCAAAGGTCAAGGTCATTCAAAAAAAAAAAAAAAAAAAAAAAACCACAAAAAAACCCCCAAGAAATCTTTACTTTCTGTATTTTTACCTGATACTGGAGCCGGATGCATGTCCTAACTTTTCCATTTGACCCAATGTCAAGGTCAAAGGTCAAGGTCAAAGTTCAAGGTCATTTGGCGAATTGCTATATTTTACACATATATAAGGGATTTCTTACGTTTTTAAATGACCTTGACCTTTGACCTTGACCTATATTTCAAGGTCAAAGGTCAAGTATGCCGATGCAGTTCACAAGATGAAACACTTCCTTTAAGTTTGGCTTAATGGTGGCTTATAGGTCCTTAATGATGGTTTAATGGCTGTCTTTAAGTCACCATTAAGCACCTTTAAGCTACATTTAAGTAATAAATACACCACCATTAAGTAACCATTAAGCCATCTCAAAGTCCTTAATGGATGCTTAAAGGTAGCTTAATGGTGGCTTAATGGTGGCTTATAGGTGCTTAATGGTAGCTTCTAGACAATCATTAAGTCACCATTAAGCCACCATTAAGCCAGACTTATAGGTGCTTAATGTCCAAACTCCATTAAACTACCATTAAACCACCTTTAAGCCACCATTAAGTCACCATTACACAGTCGATAAAACTGCTTTTACGGGTTAAATATTATTTTTATAATGATTTTTGCACAAAAATTACAAATGCCGAGTTTATACATTTCTTAATTCAGCGAAAATAATGTAAAAGAAAGAAAATTAAAAAAAAAAAATAAATGAAAAAAAAAGCATTCCCAACAGGATTCGATCCCACGGCCTTTAGATTCGAGGGCGAACGCTTTAACTACTGAGCTACTGCAGCTGTTAACAGTGAAATATAAAACCTTTATTTTTAACAAAACTTGTTTGGAATGGTAACAGGTACCGTACATGTATTTTTTTCCTGATGTTTATAATATTTATTAATCAATAATACGAATAATTATATTTATATATGTGAATACATTTTAAAAAAGAAATTTTGATAAAGTTTTATATTACGTTATCATTTCTTAACCGTGGACCGGAGTTCGGTGTGATGGTGTGAAACAACTTTTTGATTTTAAGTAACTGAATTCCTCGTTCTGTTATTCGCCGATTTATAAGCATGAAAAGATTGAAATTCCACAGATATAACAAACTTTTGTTATTAAAAAGGAATATATCATCGAAAGAGAACGATTGGGGAAAAAAACGGATTATGTTTCTTATAAATATGCTGCGGATATTTACGATTTTTGACAATCTTTGCGTAACAATCAAGTTATAAAATATTTTTGTAACATATCTTCAGTTTTAATTCTTTTTATATCATTATGGGTATCAAAATAATTGTCTTTTTGTGTACAATCATAATTTCTAATTTGTTATATGCTTGTGTAAATTTTAAGTTTTGTAAAAAATAGATCATCAAAATCTATCACTGTACGTTCCCGTGTATAGTTTCCTGTTAATTGACCGGGGACTGGTGGGGACACCTAATTAAGGTCTATTGTCTAACTAGTCGATATACTGTACACTGATTATTTTACCCCGCTTCTCAATGTGTATAAATCTGGTCGGATACCCTGTTTAATCTGATCGGTTGTTCTTCTGAAAATTGATTTTGAAATAACAATCATTGAAGACTGACTATATTTTGATCAATTCTTACTTCTGCATTATTTTAAATAAATTCTTACTTCTGCATTATTTCAAATAAATTCTTACTTCTGCATTATTTTAAATAAATTCTTACTTCTGCATTATTTCAAATAAATTCTTACTTCTGCAGTATTTTAAAAGAAAGGAAAAAATAATGGCACTTAACCACGAATTAATTCAAATTATTCATGAATTAATTCAAAGATTGGCAATATAATCTATACCTATATAATTTTTTTCATATCTTAAACTTTTCTCTACCCAAAGAAAAATTAAGAGACAGAGATATTCCAGAAGAAAATGACTCTAATTACATTTCCTATGAATTCGGCAGTGGAACGTGGCTCTCCAAACACGAAAGAAAAATGTGTGAATTTAAAAAAAATTAATATATATTATGTATTTATGGATAAAAATAGTTTTAAAACAAGTATTCAAACAAATTGATTTTAGGGAGCGAAAATTTTAAGGCATTTGATGAAGCTGTTCTTAGTTCCCGAGTTTATACGCATTGACAAAGATGTTAGAAATAGCGAGAAAAAAATTATGAATTGAATAAGTATTTGCGGAAATGATACTGAAACAACTTCAAACTTAACAAGTTAGTTTAAAGACTTGATACTGGATGCGTTAAGGTGGTTTAATAAAGTTTGGACATTAAGTCACCATTAAGCTGCAGCTTAAAGGTGGCTTAATGGTAGCTTAATGAAGTTTGGACATTAAGCACCTAGAAGCTGCAGCTTAATGGTGGCTTAAAGGAATTAACTTCTATAAGCCACCATTAAGCTACCATTAAGCCACCATTAAGCGATTGCTTAAAGACGGTCTTTCGTCCTGTGGTTGGTCCCATGTCTCTAGGATACACCGTTTTAAACATAAGATCATTAAATGTAAGTAGCGTAAACTTTCAGGGGCAGTAACTCATACAAGGGACCAAAGAATGCTTTCGCAATGATAGAATGAAGAGAGCACTAAATGAGTCAAAGACACTGATGAAGGTTTGGAATCTCTACGGTTTACGGTTTCGGAGGAGTAGCGATAACAAGGTTTTGTTGCAAAAGGGGTGACAACTTTTGAATGGGTCAAGCTCGGGGGACAAGAATGAAATCTTTGAAATAGTTTTAGAAGGACATATTATAGATGCAAAGATAATCAGTATATGTTGAAAGACAAAAGAGATATTAAAAAAGCTAATTTTCTCATGTTTTGAATGACCTTGACCTTTGACCTTCACAAAAATTTCAAGGTAAGAGGTCACAAAATCTAATGCAGTTGGTCCCATGTCTTTACGACTTATCGTTTAGAGAATTTTGTCATTATTCGTAAACATCAAAAACTCTCAGGGGCAGTAATTTATTAAAGGGCTCGACAAATCTTTTCGCAATGAAAAGATTGAAAAGTCCTCTCGAGTAGTCGAAAACATTGGTGAAGGTTCTGTATCTCTACGGTTTATGGTTTCGAAGGAGTAGCGATAACAGGCTATTCTTGCGAAAGGGGCAATAACTTCGTAAGAGGTCATGTGTCAAACTCGGGGGGCCGTTTTTCGAAATAACTTTTAATGTCCAGTATCATGAACTATAAAGTTTTTCGATAAGTCTTGCGGTTTCAAAAGTCCGGGAAGAAAAAGAAGAAGAAGAAGAACTAGTAGACTAATTGTTCTCGAACAATTAGAGGTCTTTCCACCTTCTTTAAATTTCATATATTTTTCATATTTTACTCTCTAAAGTTAATTTTTATACAAAAAGAATCCATAAATGGCTTGAAAGATAGAAAAAATGAAAATTTTCAAAATTTTGAAATGACCTTGACCTTTGACCTTTACCACAAATTGAAGGTCAAAGGTCAAGGGTCACATTGCACTTGACCCCATGCTTCTACGACTTTTAGTTTTAAAGTTATAAGGTTTAATAGTAAGCGCAAAGATGTTAAAGGGCGATAACTCATATAAGGGGTCATCGGATACTTTTGCACCGAATAGATTGAAGTTGTATCTAAAGATCCTGAAGACATTAGTGAAGGTTTTGTGCCTCTACAGTTTACGGTTTTGGAGGAGTAGCGATAACAAGGTTATCAGTAAAAGGGGCAATAACTTTTAAAGGAGTAAATCTTAGGGGACAAGTATGAAATCTTTGAAATAGTTTTAAGAGGACATATTAATGATGCAAAGATGTTTAGTATATGTTGAAAGATAAAAGAGATATAAAAACAGCTTAATTTCTCATATTTTGAATAACCTTGACCTTTGACCTTTGCATATATTTTAAGGTCAAAGGTCAATGAATCTTATGCAGTTGGTCCCATGTCTCTACGACTTATCGTTTTGAAAATTTTTAATTATTCGTAAACAACAAAAACTTTCAGGGGCAATAACTCATAAAAGGGGTTGACGAATACTTTCGCAATGAAAAGATTGAAGAGTCCCCTCAATTAGTCGAAGACATTTGTGAAGATTCCATACCTCTACGGTTTACGGTTTCAAAGGAGTAGCGATAACAAGCTATTCTTGCGAAAGGGGCAATAACTTTGTAAGAGGTCATAGGTCAAACATGGGGGGTCGTTTTTCGGAATAACTTTTGATATCCAGTATCATGAACTATAAAGTTTTTTGATAAGTCTTGCGGTTTCAAAAGTCCGGGAAGAAAAAGAAGAATAATAATAATAATAATAAACATAAGCATTTCAAGAGGTCTTTCCACAGAAAGGTGGAAAGACCTAATAATAATAATAATAAACATAAGCATTTCAAGAGGTCTTTCCACAGAAAGGTGGAAAGACCTAATAAACAGAACAATTTCAATAGGACTTTCCACAGAAAGGTGGAAAGCCCTAATAAACAGAAGAAAATCAATAGGTCTTTCCACAGAAAGGTGGAAAGACCTAATAATAAACAGAACAATTTCAATAGGACTTTCTACAGAAAGGTGGAAAGCCCCAATAAGAAAAAAATAACGCAGGTAGGTTAAGGCTTCCCGTAGAATATCACAGTGCACTCTGTGCCTTCACATCTCTGAACTACCAAAATATGACGTCATAATGGAAAATGACGTCAAGTCACTGCAAACTTGAGGTGCTATGACGGGGAGAGTGTCATGAACTTAACACTTTATTTCAAACTGCATGTAAAATGCTAGATAGCTATTGCAAAAGTCACGGGTCGTTAAAGGTTTTTTAAGTCTTATATGTCCGAATATTTTAAAAATACACCGCTTACCTACCCTTGATTGAAATTCAGCATGTTCAAAATGCTTATGAAAAATATACTTTTGAAATGTACTCTGTTTCATACCCGTGGTTGGAGGTAGAATTTATATTGTGTGTATAAAAGAGTCTGGCGCAGGTGATTAATGAGGATTAATCTGAGAATATTTGTGGAAATCTGTAAGAAGAGGTTGTTCTCTAACTGAATCTTGCTTGGGAAAAATGTGTGTTGGATTTGTTTTAATACAAATTTCGATATTGTGTGGAAGATACCCTCAAATTTGTCGGTAAGTTGAATTTCTCAGGAAATATTTTGTATCTAAGTAATACTATGACTTTTCCCAAGCACATTTCGTATAGACAAGGATACGATGAGTTTATTTATATAACAAAATGTTAATAATAATTATGTTAATCACCTGCGCCGAAGCGATTTATATGAAACACTTCAAAAAATTATAAATGACCGTCACGTGATCAACAAAGTCGTGTGATATCATAACAAATATGTAAATATATAGCCGAGGAAACCCTCTATATAAATTGGAAATACTTAAGTTCAATACTTATAAATTAAAACCAAAACCGACCTCGCAATGACATATTATTTTTTGAGCGCGTTTTAAAGCTTCGGGAAGCCTTAACATAGCTGCGAAATACAAAAATAGAAATCCCAATAAGTTTTCAATAAGGTAAATAGGCACTTCAACATAAAAAGAACATTTTCAGCTTCTTCTCTAAAACCGCTGAACCAATTTCAGCCAATTTTATCATATGGCATGTAGGTGTAAAGGGATACAAAATTAGTGAATTTCATGGTCCCTGCCACCCTGGTGCCTGACGGGTGAGGCTACAACCACCAGCATTAATTCTATTAAACAATCCAATAATCCTGTCTGCTCCTTAGTGTCAAGCAGATAAACAAAGTGTTTACTTATGATGAGCAAACTTCTGGTCCCGGGGTGAGAGGCTCTGGTGTTTATCGGTGGGGAGGGGGGCTCTATTGATAATATATTGAATTTGTAGCAAAAAATGCATTATTTCTTTAAAAATCTTCTCTGCACCTGGGCATACCAGAGGCAAAAAGAGTTTAAAGTTTTAATAAGGAAGGGTATTTTTACCAGATTTTTTAACATCTTGGTCAAGTGTTTTGGTCCTGGCTAGGGTTCTATTAATTTGTATTCTACTGAGAGGACTTATTCCCCTTTGCCATTTACTTTTGATAATTAATCACTGTAAATAATGTACACTGTACTTGAAAGGTTAATAGAATAAGAGAATTATGCAAGAATTTTTATTGTATAATACAAAAAATACTTTCATAGTTTTAATGATAAGGTAGACTTGTAAGTAATAGATAAATAAAATTGAGACAAAAATAACTTGTCTTATTATATGTTCATCAGAGATGAGGCCAATGTAAGAGATTTCTACAAGGAATTAAAATAGTACAGAAGCACTGATCGTTTGATAATATTCTGTATGGTGATTGTGATAATTGGGAACAGATTAGAACCTAATTTATGAACTGTTGATGAATACTAGACTAATTATTTTGTTGATCCTGATCACCCTATTTTTCTTGCTTTAGGGAAATAAAGATTCCTCTTTCAGTTTATTTTATACTCTATGGATCCTTTAAATTGTTGTATTATATTAAAGTGACCGTTAAGGCCGTTTTTTTTTTTTGCAGTATAGTAAAAACTTTACATGGTAACGTATTGACAAAGTATTAAAACAAAGTCTTCGTAGAAAAAGTCCGACCTCCCTCCCTCCCTCCCCCCCCCCCCCCCGGCAATAGCATTTTCGAGTTTGGACGACTTTTCCTTTTGTTTTGCTTGTCATAGATTTTTCCACTTCAAAACCGATACTACATGCCTCATAAATCCCCTATGAAATTAATTGCATAACCGCTAATATATATCCAAGTGAACTGAACTTACAAGTGCAGCTAGAGTATGGAAGTCTTATACGACAGGGGCCCGTTTTACAAAAGAACTTACGACAAAGACCAAAATTTAATTCTGCTTGTAACTTTTTAACTTACATTATATTAAAATGGTTTTTATCTTTTTGAAAGGAATGCAGTAAGATATTTACACTAGCAGTTTTAATCAATAGCATTTATTTTGCAAAATTTTACAATTAATATAAATTTTCGGTCTTAGTCGTAAGTTTTTTTGTAAATCGTAAATTTTGCCGGTATATACTGCACAATAGGAAAGAAAGCTACTTACGCCCCCTCTCCTCTTGCTGGACCTTTGCGAGAAGTGCTGACATTTACAATCGACGGCTTACTTTTACGCTAAGACAATATACGGAGGCTCTTTTGCGATATTAATATTTAGAATAACAATTACTCAAAAGGTAATAATGGGCCGTTTCAAAGCATATATTACGTTGTCTAGGAAGGGAACTGCAACCACCCTATCCTCAACCCACTCCCTTTTTACCCTGACCAACTCTTGCCAAGTTTTCCTTCCGGAACATTTTTTTTTTTCTTATTTGATTCCTTCAGCATATGAAATTAAAAGGAGATGCTGCTCCTCACGAAAAACGTTTCTTAAATATTGTTTTTCTACTTCCCATCATCTCTTGTATTAATTGTATACCGGTCAATCATGTTAGCGCCTCATAAATTTATATCTATAACCCCTATTAATGTTTTTGTTATCTTTAATCAATATCGTTCCTCCGTACATGACACAGGTTTAAATGTCAAAGTAAGCCTTCGACTGTTAAAGTCAGCGCTTCTCGCAAAAGTCCATTAATAACACCTTTCTTAAGGAATATTTGAAAAACCAAATATTCACTTTGATTGATACCGCATGGTCTAAATATGCAAATTGAGCGCATTGTCATAATTTTATTGACAATGCCAATGTCGACTGCTACTGTTGGTGCAATAAAAAGAAATATAACGTATCGTCGTTCAGCTAAAACAGCAGATATTCTTTTAGCACCTTTGCACATGCAAAAGAATATCAAAGTACTGAAAGTACTGATGGGAGTTGATTTAAATGACGGTTTCATTAAAATCGAAATAAGTAACCTTGCCCACTTTTCAAATTATGTACAACATTAATAATGACTAAGAGGATTTCATGATTCTACAGAGTCAAAGAGGTAAGATTTGTTTTTATTTGACCATAACTTTTGAATGACAAGCAAAAACGCATTAGATTACCATTTTCTGACAGATTTCGTCCTCATCTTAGGTGAAGTTATGGAACTTGTACTTTCAGTTTAAAGATAATTAGATGGTTCTTTCTGAAGGTGAAAATCACTTTGAAAACAGAATTTTTAAGAAATTAAATGACGCACCAATTGGGAAAAATGCACTTGTTTTTGTTCAGGGGAAATGCTACTACGTAACTATTGAATAATATGATGAGAATATCATCAACGGTCACGCCGTCACCATTAATTCATAAATAAAGTGGACAGCATTTTCCATAGGATGTAATTTAATTGAAGGTAAATCACAAATTTATGAAGCCATACCAGGAAGCTTTTCTCCAATAGTGACTTGGATTCACAATATGCATCTTGTAAAAGTGGGGAAAAAATGGCCTAAATTTTCAAGCCCATATCAATAATTTATCATTGATTGTAAAATATTTAAGTGTACCCAATTCAGATAGTACAGAAAAATTAGTTGCAGATGTATGCACGCCAAATATTGAATTACAAAATTTCATATGAAGTTTGTCACAGATTAAATTGGTGTATATCCTGTCAATAGTTCAGCCAGGAATGTTTTTTGCAAATGGATTAAAAACCAAAAATTCCATATGCATATAATAAATGGATTTAATAGTATGGTCAAAAATATGAATAGTGGTTTTATGGTCTGGATTCAGTGAAATTAATTTTTTCCTGTTTTAAAGATATTATTGTATTGCTTTTGGTAAAGTTGCTTTTGAGCAAAGGGGGAAGAGACCGAGGAGCAAATATTACTCCTAGGTATTGGTTTTCTGACACACTATATCATGTAACAATGTATTTAAAAAAAATGACTTCGTTTGTTTATCACAAATTAATTAAGCCTTCTTGCCTAGCATAATTCATATTTAAACGCATCATTTTATATTTCTGACACTGATTTTCAAAAAAAAAAATCAAGTATATAGCAACCAAATGTGTGTGCTCTTAAGGAGTTATAAAAAGGGCATTTTTTCTGTAAGATCAATTGATGAATCCGTTGTTTTAAGGAGAAACACAGATAATAACCTGAAATGTTAAATGTGAAAATTTTCACAACTATCTGTAGTAAAAAAGGAAGACAGACTCTTTTCTTTATTTATTTTGTATTGAAAATGACCTGATTTCATTTGCAATTTGTCCCCAGTTTGCCCCCTAGAACTCACCCAAAATTACAGACTTTTAAAAATTACTGATGTGTCACCATTTTCAGTAAATTTCTTTTTTTTTCTTGGTTAACTGACTGTCTGAAATGGTTCTTCCCAAGGTTTGTTTCATTCTGTAATTCTAATTTCAAGATTATTTTTGCGTATGATTACATTTATATTGAGAACAACAGATTTGAAATATGAATGTTTGACAAATCTGCCGTCATCAAACTATACAAAGTGAACATCCTATTCACTCAAAGATGTGTAAGAAATGGGTCTGGTTTGTAAAAGTCACCAAACAAATAAGGAAAGAGGGGCACAAATGAATGAGTAAAAAATGCTGAATTGTGAATTTAAACCACTTCTTGGTCAGGGAAAAGATGCTTCTGTTGATCGAAACTTTCCCATGATTGTGTTGCGCGATTTCTTTTCTACTTTCTTTATCAGATAGTTGAGCAGCAGGGTGCGAAGTACCATGAGAAACACTAATGCCATTTTGTTTCAATAATGGGTCTTAATCATTACTCTTAGGGTGTTTTCTTTAAACTGTTTAGAGTTGTTAAACGAAGTTTGTGAACATACCATTTTTACTTTTTTCAAAATTTCTTCTCCGATACTTTTTGTCTGTGAGTGTTCTCGGAAACAACTTAACCAATAGAGATGAAACTTATGGTTTACAGGTATATTGTGTTGATGTGCGGAACGAAGGTCATTTTGCGCGCACATATATGCACTTATGCGCGCATGGTATGAGAGAATACACTTAATATAGCCATAACTTTTATATTTCTTGATGAACTGCTTTGAAACTCAAAATTTAAAGAAACATTAGTAGTCTAGACATGATGACTTGGTCAAGTTAGCATGAACTTAAGATTGTGAACGTGCGCTTCGTTCTGATTGGCTGATACAAATTTCTTTATAACTTCCTCTTTTTTTTTTTTACAAAATACTTTGAAATATTAAATATAAGTTTATATTTTAAGGTTCTACAACACATTAGATAGGAAATTTATTGAAAACAAGCACATGCAGGTGTGCTGAATTCTGATGGGATAATACTTATATGGTTATATCTCTTACCTTTCAATAAATTCTTTGATCTTTATATACAAATGTATATATTGTTTGACACTATAAAAATGTGTGTGAAAAATGTAGAAATGTGCAAATACATGCGCTGAAATTTGATTGGCTAATACCCGGGAGTAGTTTTTCATAAATACCCTTAAAAATAAAGTTTCCATCTATATGACAAAAGTATTTTTTAATTCAATGAAGCTTGAAGGGAATTGGGCATCATAAGGGATTGGGGAGCTGTTTGGGGTTACCGTTACAATTAGTTAGAATAATTCGAATTATCTAACTGTGTCTCGGGACAAGCCCTCACCACAGTTAGAATACGGCCCATATACTTGCAATGTAGCAAATCGGAGTGGATCCACTCCGAAATGATTTTGAAGAATACAAAAGGAGTTGCACTGAAAATAACTACCAAATTAATCATAACAAACCTTTTTGAGATGGTATATGTCTTTTAACCTAAAAATAATCCATATAAATACGAAAAATCAACTCATTTTCTCAACGTTTTTTCCTCGCTTCAAATTTAATGCCATGTTGACATTCGGAACTCTCTAGATTGTTCATAGAAAATGCACAGAGTACGAGTTATCGCCCGTGTTTATTTTGCAACATTGCCAATACACGGAACGGATTCTATCGTTAAACCGGGTCCGTAGGACTATATCATTTTAACGATAGAACGTTCTATCTACGTTACAATTAGCACTAGTTTCTGATAGCTCTCAATCTTGGGGATATTTTATAATCTCTCAAACTGATAATATTTTCCCTATTGCAGGGTTATTAATTTTGAGACATTTTAAAGCTTGTTAAACTCTGAACAAAGGATTTCTTCTTTTCTTTTACTTTGATAATATGTTTCATAAAGGAGTCTTTGATAACATTTAGCAGGTTCATGTAGTACTGCTAAATCATGAAAATCATTCTGTCCCTCACTTTCACTGAAGTGGGGACAAATTAGTTTGGATATGTCCGTCTGTCTGTCATTATATGTGCAATGCTTTCCATTCCAGACAATATCTCAAAAGGCCTATATATTAAATAATAATATTATATTTTTAAGTTATGATAAATGGGATAGCTGGGGAGTCTCGTATTTACGGTCTACTACCTACACTGAGCATCCCTTTAATACTCGGTTTACATAAAAGACTTTGAAGGCAGGGAACAGTAAATTGCACCTAAAGTCATCAACACAGTGACATCTCACTAAATGATGCTCCACTTTAATCCTGACTGTCTATTTAAAATGTTAATTCTGATAATAAGTTTGAGTAAAATACATTTTCTTAAAATATATTGTTTTAAATAAATTTACATGATTTTTTTTCTAGGGGGGCATGTACATTATTGGCTGTGACTGGAGTGAATAGTGATGTGATGTCATACATGTTTTTTTTTTTTAAATTGTGCTTACTCTGTAATTGTCTGCTTTAAAATTCGTATTATATTGATGTGACTAGCTCACAGAAATATACATAACATTTTTGCGGATGGGGTATTTATTTTGTAAGAATACACTAATCTTTGAATTCAATTTATTTAAAAGAAACAATTTTTTTCATGCATTAATCGTTGGGATGTGTTTTTGAAGAATAAACACAATTTTAACTGTATTTCTCAGATAAAATAGGAAGTACCCTAACTAAAGACAGAATATTAACAATGTGAACGGATATCTATGAGTTTTGTTGAAATGAAGATACACGTATCCTGTTATACTGGTGAATACCTGTGGTACCTGATAATATTGAAACTAATTTGGTTATAAGCACTTTACAAGGTTGACGGATTAGTAAAGTGACTTTATCAATAAGGCGTGGACATATTTTTGCTTATTCAGTCAAAGTTATAGAAGAAGGCTGGTATATTATGTTCGTTTATTGGACAATGATATTTAATTTCCTTCCAATAATTATTTGCAAATAGCAGAGAATTATGCACGTAGACCCGAATGAGTGTGTAAAAATCTATATAAAGGCTACGTTCTCTTAAATACTCTGTAGGTCGTCCTCATTATCGAACTTCATGGCAACACATATGTAAAGTATATAATTTATTTCATAACCATTATGGTTATTGCATAACCATTATACAGTCGCTGAAACCTTAAAGTAACGGTGAGTATTTGAACCCTGAGAGTTACGTGGTGAACGGTGAGCGAACTCAGGGCGTGTACGGCGATCGATGGATGAACCATTTATTAAAATTTATAAGAAATGTCTTTTCTTCGCATTTAACTTCGATAACCAGGTAAGTAAAAAAAAAAAATCAACAAATAAATGTTGTGCCAACATCTCCATTAAAAGCTATGTATATTTTGCTGAGAAAACATGTTGAGGGAAGATATATATAATACTAATGCATACATGTATATATCATGTCGCAAGAAAATGAAACCTCTGTACAGGTAAGGAAATATTGTACGTCCATTTATGTTTCTTACAGGAGCGTTCATTTCAACGCTGTTGGATATTTCTTGCATGAAGAATAAAATTGCTTACAATTATAATGATTAAAAAGAATCATAAATAAATCATAAAGTTGCTTAGGCTAGAATGTTTAACGACGATTAATCAATCGCATCAGATGTCAAAGAGTGTCGCTTTATCATTCTTATTGACGTATTAAAACACGCATACAGTTGCATCGTATCAATGAACATTGTTTTAAATATCTATCAAGTCCATTAAGAATTATATGTGCAAGCTAAATTATGAATATTGTTTTGTTTCTATCATATTCGTTTAGAAAGACTTTTATTTTAATGATTTGCTTAAGAATAGATGCTTTGTATTCAATTTTCTAGTTACAGTCATTTTTCTGAAGTTCTATCCTTCCCTGCAAACAAGTCCGTTTTTTCATTTTGTCTTTCTTACATATAAAAGGATCAATTCTTTCACGAACAAGAAACAAAAACAACGCTGAGTGAACAGCAAGCGCCTGGTGAGCGCACGAATGAATGGGTGGACCGTATCTACCATTTGAAAGTAAACTATTTCGTTAAACTGCAAATGATCAACGTTGCCACATCACTTGCTAATAAATACATAGGACCAATCTTAAAATCAATTAACATTAAAATTCATCTGTTTCTTTAATATATTTTATTATCGCTTTCAAGCGAGGTTAGGTCAATAGATTTCTGCTTTGATAGGACTAATCAAAGCCGCTTTTATTCTTTTAACTTTATTTTCGTGTAATTACCCGTTTTTACTCTCAAAAATTTTATTCCCTGTTATATTCCTTTTCACAATAACCAAATTCCAAATTCGTTAATTTTTTGTATAAGTACCAAATAGCTATCTCGCATTAATAAGGTGCAGTGAAAATTAAGTGATTCACAGTAGTACACATACAACGTCTACGGGAAAAATGATGACGAAACTTTAAATAATGTTATATTTTCTTTGATAGCAAGTCAATATTTATTTGATATCGTTTAAAATGTGGTAGATGCACCTATGTGGATTGATTGATGGGTAGTTTAACGCCGAGTCGGCTGTATTTCAGCCATACATCTTTGAAAAACTATAATATGTACACACACCTTACATGTACATGAATCCATTTAATAACCTTTTGTGAGCTTTTGTGGAATTTTCGGTCGTTTATCACACACATACACACAGGCAGAGGCACATCTGATACTTATATGATAGATAGATAATGCGGACCATTTATGGGAATGTTGGGGCGAAAAAGGTGTTGCTCTGTAAATTTCTTGTTTAATTTGTTTGTTTCTTTGTTTTTATTGTTGCTGTGATGTCTATACCACTGGTACTAAAGTGCTAACCGAAAAAATATTGACATGTTACTATTGGCTCCTGTGACGTGTCTGGTTTAATATATATTTTTTGAGAACAACAAATTTTAAATCAATTTTCTTTAAGGAAATTAACAAAAGAGTAAGCGATTGAATGCTTTTTATACCCAAAGGTTGCTTCACATCCAAACATTACATTTAAAATAGTTGTCCACATCGTGTTTTTTTCATGTTCTTGCGTTAGAATTGCACATAGAGGGCGAGAAGATTAATTGGAAAGGTTAGTGGAAAAATCTAACTAACTAACTAAACGTTATTCAATACTGAGGTGGCATACAATTTGCTTTAATAAAGAATTTCGAACGAACTATTTGCCAAATAAATAACGGAATCATTTTGAATGTGCTAGAACTAGTTTCTGTAAAACACTGACACAAGCGACTATTTACTGGTGTAAATGCGGTAACTGGTTTAGTGTACGAGACTTGATTATTTCCATACATTTAATTTATGCAAGTATTATAATAATACTTTTGTAATATAGTACTTTTAAGTACACAAGCTAATACAAATTTTATTTTTATTATAAATAAACCTTGATAAATTCAAGTGCTGTTTTCCTTCAATATTTCTCTCAAAACCATTTCAGTAGTCTTTGATATAATTCCTTTAAGTTACTTTTTAGTTCTCAACCATAATAGCACATTTTGGCATTTATCCGATTCGCTTAATAATAATTTTATGGGATATATTATGATATTCTGTGTAATTATGGGAATCTATCTTATGTAAGCTGTTTAATTAGAATTTTTTGAGTCAAGGAAATTAAAGCAGGATACTTAATACATGACCCTGCTAAATAAAAAAAAAACCCATCTGATTGGTTGGGATGAAAGGTCAGCTGAAATTTGTATTAAGAAATAGAGCATTGCTCTATTTATAAGCCCGGTACTCACGGTTTTTGTTTTGGTTGTATGTTGTTTTACGTCTCATTCGAGAATTTTTCACTCATATAGAGACATCACCATATACCGGTGAAGGGCTTCAAATTTTAACCTTTACTCGGCACTCAGGGCCATTGAGCAATGAGGGATCTTTATCGTTCCAACGCCTGTCGTGACACGGGGCCTCGGATTTTAAGGTCTAATCCGAAGGACCCGCAACTTTCACTTCAAAGTGCCGAGCGCTTGGCGAAGAAACAGTTGCTACCTATTTTTTATCGACGTCAGTCGCGGCCGGAGCTCGAACCCGATCACGGAACGATCGCTCTACCGAAGTACACACGGTTAGATTTGTATTATAATACTTGTATTTTAATACAGAATCTTAATGCATGTACACTCTTAATACTGTGTATCATAAGATTTTTCGAATCTTATATAACTATTTAGAATAGAACAATGCTTTATATTTAAATACAAGTCTTAGCTGACCTGTTATTTTCAATCAATCTGATGTACGTACCGAAGGGTCTGTACTACTCCTATTTTTTTTTAATTAAAATTACCAGTTGCTAAAGCTATGTAGATGAAATTGAATTCATTCTAAAAAGTGAACATGCGTAATGGTTTTTCAGAATAACAAAGTATTTCAAAGATCAACATTTTTCTTTTTGTATCATGAACTCGGAAAAACGAAAAAAAAGAAATTGTTGCTTTTATCGGAAAGCACTAAAAAAATTAAAAGAACTAGAGAAGATGTGTTCAGGCAATGCTGTTAATACTTTGAGAAAAATATGGTGGGAAAATACACGTTATAATATCTAGGTTTATTTATATATTTACAATCTCATTAGATGAAATCCCGCACAAGCGCAGGGAATGCAGAAGATATATGCCCCCTTTTTTGTTTTTACTTCTTTTTTATGCTTTGTAAGAATTTAAAAAATACCATTTTCATTAATTGATCCCTATACATTTATTTGATACCTGTTGTATATACATTTTGTACTTCGGGTCTACGTTTCCATTTATTACAGAAGGGAATATGCACATTTTCCTGATAAATTTATTTGCATGTTTCTTTTCGAAAAAAAAAAATCATTTTTCAAGCGTTATGTGTAGGACTAACATTAAATACATAAAGTATATACAGTCCCTGAAACGTTCTACTTTCCCATTTTTCCGTTCGCTCACCGTTCGTTCACCGTTCGTTCACCGTGCGTTCACCGTTCGCTCTCCGTTCACAGTTTTGCGTTCACCGTTCACCGTGCGCTCGCGTTCACCGTTCACAAAGCGTTCAGCGTTCGCTCTTCGTTCCGTTCACTTTGCGTTCACCTTGCGTTCAGCGTTCACCTTTCGTTCAGTTTTGATTGTCATTCGGAACTCCGAAGTGAAAGGACTTATCTTTTTGTAGGTAAGGAGTTACAGGTTTTTTTTTTTTAATTTAATAACTAACATATCGTGTTTGAAAAATCATTATTTAATGGGGGAAAATATCTACGATATATATATTTATTATTCTAACTTAGCTGTTCGGTTATTTATTAAATTACTCTGGAAAATAAATGTTGTTATAAGCACATTCTGTACCTATGTAGACCGATGCTGAAATATTAAATTTAACTAAGGGCAATGTGCAAATACTTCAAGCTCTGCAACAATTTGTTGTTTTGTTAAATTAAATGTTTGTGATATAATTATCCAAGTAAAATAATTAGGCAGCAAAATTACGAAAATATTTATTTCTAACACCTTTTTTTTCAATTACTATAGAAAATATGATAGAACTAGTTCTGAGAGTTATACATAGTACTGCGGATATCCTGTTAATTTATTATCTTTGGAGCGAATGAAATTGATAGTGTGGTTAAAGGAAATATTTATTTAAAATGTAATGCACTACAGAATTTTCTCTACTATAATATGTTAAGTTTATAGTTATAGAGAAAAAAATTCTTTCTTCACCGTAACTTTATATGTTTGCCATTCGATATGATTAATACCCCCCCCCCCCTTTCCCTCAAATCGGTTACTTAGACAGTACTGTATTTCCAGAATATTTTAATTAACATTTAAAAAAAAAGTTAAGGTCTTTTTTAGAACAAAAATTTCAGTCTCAAAACAAACATGCATCTAAAAAAAGTCACAAAACAATAGTAGTTCAAAATGTACACATGTCGGCGGTGGTATTTGAAATTGGCAGAGAGTATGTTTCAAATTCAAGTGTTAATGCCCAATGTATTTTATTCATTTATTATCTAAATGTTGGAATCAAATCTAGAAATGATGAAAATAAATGTTATAACTTGTTGGAAATACTCGCACTTCGCCTTCGATGTGACGAAACTTTCACACCTGCACAGTGTCGAATGATTTTGATTGACAGCACAAGCACGTGGACTTCGTGTGAACTTGAAGCAGGAAAATAAAAACTAGTATGACTGTCAAACAAATGGATATGATTTGTTGATTAAAAAAAAGTTACTTTCACTGTCTGATATATTTAGAAAAAAAATTCAGAGTTTTTGTTTGATATAGGTACAAACATTTAGTAAAGCCTGAAAGGAGGGGGGGGGGGGCTAAGACGGTATCTCTCTCTCTCTCTCATTTGTCTGTTTAATAAACACTATAACAGCATATTACTTAAATATCAAGTTCTGAAAATTGAATTTATAACAAATAATATGAATATGCATCTTTGTATTATCTTGTCCGAGTATAATCACGGCCATCTACAGATACATGTAGAAGTCTGCTCAATAAATCATCATGAAAAATAGAGAAGTGACACAATATATTATTGTATTAAACATTTAAAATACGAGCGTATAAATGCAAAACGTCCACTGACCTTTGTAATTATTATTTTTTTTCATTACTTTACACGAAATCGCATTGACACAGAGATATATGAATGGATGTTACAACCGCTTTAATTCATTCTGTAAGTCAGAAGTTTTCTCTGATTTGTTATCAAATAAGAATAAACATTTTTATTTTCCAACTAAAAAAAACATCTTTTATACTTCAGCGTTCGGCAACAATTACAATGTTTTAATGCGATAAAAATCGTGTGATTAAAAACTTAATGTGCATGCATCGTCTTTCTTAGGACAATTTTGGAGAATTTATTTTATTGACTTATTTATTCATTCATTTATTGGTTTACCTATTTATTATTTATTTATTTATTATTATTATTATTATTATTATTTTGCACCCAACATTGTAATACAATAAAATAGTTTCAATGCAAGGAAAAGATCAGAGGCATTCCGAATATATCGTTCATCTTGCGTTCACCGTTCGTTCATCGTTCACTTTGCGTTCGCGTTTGCGCTCCGTTCGCGTTCTGCGTTCGCTCACCGTTCACCGTTCACACATCGTTCACCAAGTTGCGTTAAGCGTTCACACATCGTTCACTCACCGTTCGCTCTGCGTTCGTTCAGTGTTCGTTCACCGTTCGTTCAGCGTTCGCTCACCGTTCAAGTGGGAAAGTAGAACGTTTCAGGGACTGTATATACTGTATTCAGAGAACAACACCAAGAAAAAATATTGATTGAAACAAAGACTTTTAAAAGCCACAGTAGAATGTGAAAACGTCCACCACTTTTTAGCACACCTGAGCCGAAGGCTCAAGTGATTTTTCTGGTCAAAAAATATCCGGCGTCCGTCTGTCGTGTGTTGTCTGAAAACTTTTCACATTTTCGACCCACTGGGCCAATTTCAACCAAAATTCCAGCAAAGCATCCTTGGGTGAAGGGGATCTAAGTTCTGTCGAAGGAAGTGCCAAGCCCTCTTTCAAGAGAAGATAATTCGTAAAAATTTGGTGGTGTATTTTAAAAAGCTTCTTTTTAAAAACCACTGGGCCAGAAAAGATGAAACTTTTTCAGCAAAGATATTGCAATTATTTAGCACCAAGAGAAATACAATATTCAACTAGTCCGAAGGGCGAGGTGAATATTGTACTTCAAGATTTGCTCATTCATCATACTGACCTCAAACAATTGTTTTATTTGAATGCTTTAATGATAAAATGACTAGGTGTCACCTGCTAATATGAATAGATCCAATAAAATACATTAAGCAGACATGGATTGCTCCTTATTGGTGTTCAACTAAAAAGCAACTCTACTGCATAAAACATTACGACCATTAACCCTTACTCTGTTGCATTGTTTTTATGAGAAAGCACTGTCCAAGTGACCTTGACCTTGATCAAGTGACCATGGTTCAGGGTCATGGTGCACCCTCAGGTTATGATCAACCTTTCCCTAACAAAAAAATACTATAGTAAACTATAGTTAACTATAGTTTACTATAGTTAACTATAGTACATCAAAGTTCCAAAGTTTTCACTATAGTAAATCAAAGTTCCAAAGTTTTCACTATAGTAAATCAAAGTTCCAAAGTTTTTACTATAGTAAATCAAAGTTCCAAAGTTTTCACTATAGTAAATCAAAGTTCCAAAGTTTTTACTATAGTAAATCAAAGTTCCAAAGTTTTTACTTTGGTACTATAGTTAACTATAGTAAACTATAGTTAACTTTAGTTTACTATAGTATTTTTTTGTTAGGGTTGTGCCAGATATGAGCCTTCAATGCTTTTTGAAGTTCGTGTTATAGACCAGCCATGTTGATGATGGGACCTTGGTCAAATAAAATGACCTTGAATCAACATCATGACACACCTCAGGTAAGTATGACCTCCAATAGGTTTTCGTCAGTACGTAATGGACTGGACATCAAAGTGTTACAGACAGACATGATTATTATATCAGTTTCTAGGATATATTAATATCAACAAATACAAGTAATTAATTTCCAGTAGTGAATGTACCTGAATATACAATGTATATCACGGTAGATTTTATATCCCTTTGAGAATCGTTAACTAAACTTTTGACCTTTACTAAGTTAGAAGAAAAACCAAAGTCTCTGACGAGACTGTAGCTCTACTGATCTGTTTGTATAACAAAAGAAAAGTAGCACTTGGATTTGAAACATTGCAACATGCAACAATAAATAGAATTATGTATCTTAATGTAGTCTACTTTTGTGACAAGTTATATTGAAATCAAATGAAAACTAGGAGTAGTAGCGTTTTGAAAGTATTTCACGGAAATTTCTATTTTTAGTACCGGTAACCATGACAACACCACTCACCCAAATAAAAAAAAAACAGAAATACATATTATGTATCGTAGTGTATTCTAACTGTGTGCCAAATTAGATTGAAATCAGACCAAAATTGTAGGAGGAGTAACGTTTTAAAGGAATTTCACAGAAATTTCTATTTTTACTAACCATGACAACACCGTCCATCGAAATCAAAAACCGATGCACTAAATTATGTATCTTAGTGTAGTCTACTTGTGTGCCAAGTTATATTGAAAACGGACCAAAACTGTAGGAGGAGTAGCGTTTTAAAGGAATTTCACAGAAATTTCTATTTTTAGTAACCATGGCAACACCGTCCATCAAAATCAAAAACCGATGCACTAAATTATGTATCTTAGTGTAGTCTACTTGTGTGCCAAGTTATATTGAAATCGGACCAAAACTGTAGGAGTAGCGTTTTAAAGAAATTTCACAGAAATTTCTATTTTTAGTAACCATGCCAACACCATCCATCGAAATCAAAAACCGATGCAAAAAATTATGTATCTTAGTGTAGTCTACTTGTGTGCCAAGTTATATTGAAATCGGACCAAAACTGTAGGAGGAGTAGCGTTTTGAAAAATTGTTTACAGACAGACGGACAGACAGACGGACGGACGACGGACACCTTACTATCGCATAAGCTCTTCTGGTCTCTGACCAGTAGAGCTAATGAGCAGTGGGGGTTTTATTTAAAATTATACCAACACCAATATTTTAATTCTAACAAATGTTATTTGTTAAAAATAAGGTTCCATTTAGTGTCGGACAAAGGGAGACTAAAAATTACCACACCTAGTTTCATAGAAATCTTGGTAAATAACACATACTAAAAAGTCTCGTAAACTTTCCTGCACCTGTCCAACATGATATAGGGCATTGATTAACCAAGGTAAGTTAACCACTGACCATAGTCAAGTATTATACATGTATGTACAGTAAAACATTATAATGAACACATAATGATTTTATTGCAAAGGGATTTTTATTCATCATTAAGAGTGTTATAATACATACTATATACACATGTAACACTTCTTAGTAGGAGAAAGTTTACTTTAATGATTGAAAAAATAAACTCCATACTATGTCGAACTTTTTATATGCATATATGTACATTTACAAACTTTACAAAAGGATGGAACGTTCACTAGATAAAAATCAACAGGTGGACTTCAGATGTCAGAACTAGATTACATTGACAAATATAAACTTGTAATAAAACATTTTACCCTGTGATTGTAAAATCTGTTTCACCCTTCAATTATTTTAAATTGAAAATGGATATACTTGTATGTGAAAAATATCATCTAAGCATTTTGATTCCATATCATTTTATGAACTTGTACTTCAATAGTGTTAACACTTGCTTTTATATACATTTATGCAATATATCAGTATTTCAGAATTGTATATTCTGACAGTTATTTATATCATGTTAAAGTTTTCAATATTCATACTGTCAGATGTTCTTATCAAAGTAATATGAGCTGTAACTTTTAGAATTTTTTGGTAAGAAATGGGGTGTTTAAATAATTAAGCATGTAGCTTTAAAAATCCTTATGATCAATTAGACTAAAACTAAGAGTTAAAATATAATCCATTTTTTCCTCAAAGATATGAATAATAAAATATTGATAAACCATATTTTTTCAGTCTGTCATTGGTTTTATAAATCATAAGTTTACAAAAAATAATCTTGATACAAAAATTTTTCCATTCAAATCAATCTTCAGGACTTAATTTTATTCGTTTGTATGCTAAAATGTATTCTTCCTTTGTATGATATATTTCAAAGCAAGGTGTGATGCATAGAGCAATATTACATTGTTTATAATTGTAACTGGTCATGTGACCACACCTGCTGGGGTGTTTCTCACCAGGCCGCATTGGTGGGAGCATTTCTTTTTCGGCAGGTCCATACAGAATACACTGTCTGTGCAGTGCCTTCTCTCCACCTTCAAGTCTGTCCACAAAGTGTCTGCCTGTTAGTCTCTCAAGGATCCTGGAAGCAGGCCGCCTAACATGTACCGCATTGTTTTCTCCCGATGCCTGAATAAGTTGTTCCACAAGTGTCCTTCTAAACTTTCGCTGAATAACTAGGGTGGAAGCTTTGCAGCATTCTTTATAAATGATTATATGAAATATGTTTTTTCCACACCTTTAAAGTTTGGATTGGCAACTTGCAGTTTTCAATCATCTGGTTGTGTCTATCAACTGCGCCCATCTTTTTGTCATACATTTTGTCATCTTTTTCTCATACATTTGGACCAAAGAGGGCCTTACTTTGGCCTTATTTGAAAGAAATCGTGGTGGCCTGTTTCAATATTGGTGGAGGACTCTGTTGTACTTATCAGATATACCATCTTAGCATCTTTGTACTTCAAGCAACTTAGAGGACCACAGTGGACAGTTGCTGTCTCCCCTCTGTTCTTGAGGTCAATCTTTTTTCACTTTTCAGGAATTCCTTTTCTATAAGGGCGAACTGTTCCTGTTACACCTGTACTCAAGACCCCGAAGTCCATAAACAATTAAGAAGTATAATAATTATCACAGAAAAGGATGTGTCCTTTCTCAAAATGGTTTCGAAGGAGGTCCATAACAAGATATATGTAGAACCATTTTTTGAGGGATTTACCTGTGTAAATTTTGAACTTAAAGCAAAGTGCATTTTCTGCATCGCATAACATATAGGCTTTTAGGCTATATCTTACAGGTTTATCAGGACTTACACCCTGAACGATAAATTTCCTCGCCATGCCACCATACTTTCATCGATAGCCAGCGCTTGATGTGGCTTATACACAGTGCGAAATTTTGAAAGTACGTTATTGTAGAAGGAACCAAGTTTGAAAAGTGAGTTAAAGCCTTAGGATCCATGTGGGATATAATTCTCATTATCATTTAAGTGAAAAGAGGCTAGTAATAGCAGAAACCTGTCTCGTGACATAATGCTGAGGGAAAATGGAGTACTTGTTACTGAACTTAATGTCCAGTTTTCGAAAATATCTATTTGACAGACAAGCCAGAATTTTTTTTTTTACATTTCTTGACTTAGTCTAGTAGTGGCTTTCGAAATATGGAAGCGTTATTTTTTTCTTAATTGGTTTGCTGTTTAAAAACTGACTAGCATATTTATTTGTCTCTTGTGAAATTTCTTTTTGTAAGCCAGATACCTGTTCAAAGTTCAAAGAAAAAGGACCTTTATCACCTTCACTCCAAAATTCATCGTCAAAAACATGATAATTTGATTCATCTACAGATTTGGAATCTTCCAAATCCTCTATATTGAAACCCTCAAAATTCTCTTTCCCCTCACTTTCACTTTCTGCGAATAATTCTTCAATAATGTTCATACGTTTATCAAACACCATCGAAGTGTTGTATACATTGACCATGAATTATTTCACAAGAAACAAATATATAAACCACCCAGAATAGTTTCTATGTGTAAAGAATAAACTAAGAAATGTAATAGATTTTACATTTTAATTCATTAAAATCGAGACTTCAAGCTAAATTCAACATACAGTCCAAACGACTTAAAACAGCTTATTGCTTCGTCACAGCTAACTTCGGTGCCGATTTAAAAAATTATGTATGCTAATTAAAAAAAAAAAATCAAGGGAAATATGTATAAAATGTATTTTAGGTTACTTTAAATACCTTCACTTGTAAAGTCCTTAAAATTCTTTGCATAAATTCATGTTTAGAGACAATAAAGTAGAGCATAAAAATGTTTGCAGTTTTCACCATCTTGACTTGCTTCATGATCCGCTTAAGTCATTTACAAAATTTACCTGTAAAATTAAAGGTCAATAAAATCTATGTTGGATTATAAATATTTAAGTTTTTGAATAAAAGAAAAGGCCTTTAAGCATGACGTTAATAAAATTGATGTTTAATTAAACTTTTTTAAGCTAACGATTGGAAAATATTTAAAGAATTGGAATTTCCCTTTTATAATTATAGGAAGTTTCCCCCATACATCATTTAGGAAACCGGAAATCATAGAAAAATATAGAAAAGGTTATCTTTTGTCAAATTTTGAAACAAAATTTTAAAAAAATTGACTAAATAGAGCAATTCTACTTCATCACTGTCAAGGTCATTCCAGAACCACATGAGATAGCGCTAGCTTATCTGGCCTCAGTGTGCTGCTATCTTAGCTTCAGTGTGGGTGTGTTATTGAGTGTTTGATTAACGTAACAAATTATTATTCTATTTAACATGGCTACTGGTCATGATTTGTCTTCTGAAGATGCCCAACTGGGGCTTAATGATTCTTCAGAATCTTCAAGTACTAGTACTGCTAGTATTTTTGGAGCACTGGACAAACTACAGTCAACTATGAACTGTGTCAGTGCAGGAATCAACAAAATGGGTGATGCATTTGCTGTTTTAGCAGCAGCATTACGAGAACCTCCTAAATCTGAGAAACGAAAACATGTAGAAACAGAGGAGGGGAGTGATGAAGAAAGTCAGGACGATGACTATGATGATTATTTGTTTGTTTGTTTGTATGTTGTTTAACGTCCCTCTCGAGAATTTTTCACTCATATGGAGACGCCACCACTTGCCGGTGGAGAGCTGCAAATTTTGTTCTATACTCAGCACTTACGACCATTGAGCAGTGAGGGATCTTTTTCGTGCCAGCACCTACTGCGACACGGGACCTCGGTTTATACCGTTTCATCCGAAGGATCGGTCTCCAGGATCAGCTCCTTACACCGCGACTCTAGAGCAGACGCTCTAACCACTGCGCCACGCGGGCGACGACTATGATGATGAAGATGACATTTAAAGTTTATTGAATGCATCAAGTGATAAGGGTAAAAATGCTTCCAAAAAGGAAGATGACCCAGGTAATTCAGTGTTAGATGAGTTTGAATTGTCGATTGATGATGACGAGGATATTGGAGAGGAAATTTCAGAGAAACTTGCGGCAATAACAAACAAAGCTTTCTCAAAACAAATAGCTTTTGACACAGTCAAGAACAAGACGTCATCACACAAACGGCCTAAAAACTGAGACAAGGTTTATGTACCACGGATTAATAAAGAAATTTGGAAGCAAATGCAAAAACAACCATTTAAAAAGAAAAGAGACCTACGACTAATGAATGTACAAAGTGTCGTTACAAAGGCTACATTTGCAATTTTGCGAGTAGCTGATGGTTTACTCAAAAACAAAAACAATGACAACAATTATGACAATGAACTACGAAAGTGCATGGATGCAGTGTTCATGTTCGAACATGCAAATACTTGTGCAAGTATGCAATGAAGAGAACTTCTTAAACCAGTCCTACGAAATGAATATTCTATACTGTGTGATGGGAATATCCCTGTTACGTCTCTCCTATTTGGAGACGATCTAGCAAAATCACTCAAAGAAGCAAGACAAGTTGGTAATGTTGGAAGAAATTTCCAGCCAAAAAAAGGGAAACGATTCTGGAATCGTCCGAGAAAAGATTTTGGTTGGAAGAACCGTGCAAACGAAGATGTGAGAAATCAGAAGAAATTCAAGAAAGCATAATAGAAAAACAAAGCCAACCATCGATTGAGGTAAGCTTGGAAATCAAGCATGATTTGCATGAAAATATTACTGAATTTGAAAAACAATTTTGTGATTATATTCAAGATGCAATTGCAGAGGCTCAGAGAAATATTAAATATTTTGAAGGTGGTAGAATAAAGCATTTTTCAAATCAATGGAGAGAAATAACCTCTGGTAAAGAGATTTTAAGAATTGTCAATGGCATAGAACTAGAATTTAAATCAGGTCAGATACCGATACAAACCAAAATCCCTAAGCAATGTCAATTTAAAGATGAGGAGAAAACAGCTATTGACACCGAAATAAACTAGTAGCAAAAAAGATTGTAATTGAAAGTGAATATGAGCAGGATCAATTCATTTCGCCAATTTTTCTTAGACCTAAAAAGAATTGCACATTCAGACTTACTTGTAATCTGAAAGAATTGAATGAATTTATTGTGTACAGGCATTTTAAGATGGAATCTTTGCAATCAGCATTACGCATGATTACAAAAGATTGTTATATGGCTTCTATTGATTTGAAGGATGCATTCATTTGCCATTGATGCATTTTCTATTTCATGGACAGATTTAAAATGTTACTGTTTTCCTCCTTTTAGTGTCCTACCAGCAGTATTACAAAAGATGTCAGTGGAAAGAGTAACAGGAATAGTTGTTTTACCAATTGGCCAACTCAGCATTATTATTCAACAGTTAAGAAAATGCTCATTGCACATCCGTTGTATGTTCACAAAAGAAAAACATTGTTGCAGATAAATTCACAAGATATGGGACAAGATAGATCTACTAATTTGCCTTTTATCAGGAGATCAGTTGAAAACAGACAATTTCCGGAAAATGTTACCAAAATACTTTTATCATCATGGAGATCATCTACATCTAAACAATACGAAAGTTATTTACGGAGATGGCAAGTTTTCTGTGGTGGACGGAAGATTAATCTGTTTTGTGCAAATTTGACAGACATTTTGGTTTTTCTTACGGAACTTTCGGACAAAGGTGTGAGCTATTCTGGTATTAACACGGCTAAAAGTGCTCTTTCAAATACAGTTACTTTGGCTGATAATGAAAATGTGTTAATCGGTGAACATCCTGTTGTAAAAAGATTTTTAAAAGGCATATTTAATCAAAAACCTTCTTTACCACGATACACTGAAGTTGGGGATGTATCATTAGTGTTAAATTGGATGAAGAATATAAACCTAAATGGAATTTGTTTGAAATTTTTATCATGGAAACTGGTCATGTTACTTGCTCTTCTATCTGGGCAGAGGATACAAACTTTAAAAAGTTTTTCAATTGACAATTTGCAAATTACAGACACTACGGCAACATTTCGAATACAAACATTGCTGAAACTAAGTCGACCGGGTTATCATTTACCAGCTGTGTCATTTTCATGTTATCAGGAAGGTAGGAACTTAATTGTGCATTATTTCACATTTAAGACAGTATATTAAAGAGACAGAAAATCTTAGAACATCTGATCAACTTGTAATTAGTTATCAAAAACCGCATGCAGCGGTGTCATCTGACACCCTTGCCCGATGGTTAAGAAACGTTCTACAGCAGAGTGGCGTGGACACGTGTGTGTATTCTGCGCATAGTACAAGGGCTGCCTCCACGTCCGCTGCGGCCGCCATGGGGTGTACTATTGACGATATAATGTCCCAAGTCGGTTGGTCAAATGCAAAAACATTTGCGAAGTTTTATAATAAAGAAACTGTTAAAACATGCAAACAGTTAGATGTGAAAGTGTTAGAAACTTTACAAAATTAGTATTGTGTGAAGTAGTATGTAGAACTTAGTGCATTTAGATAAACATTTGGAAATATGTTGTGACTTGTGTTGCATTTTTATTATCAACTGAATATGCAATGGAATAAAATTAATTCATTATTTCTCTGCATTTTATTTAAATGTGCAGGGTTTATCAATAAGGACATCATTTAACAGCCTCAGAGCTTTAAATTCTCATGTGGTTCTGGAATGACCTTGACAGTGATGAAGTAGAATTGAAAATTAAACGAGACTTACCTGGAAGTTGAAGTTTGATTGTAATTCTACGAATTACTGGAAAGGAACGGAGGAATCACATGCCCGACCCAATATTTTATTTTCCCTACCCTTGTTATTAATTTTCTTCTTTTATCGGCTATTAAATGATTCTTTTTTAAACACTGAGGCCAGATAAGCTAGCGCTATCTCATGTGATTCCTCCATTCCTTTCCAGTGATTCGTAGAATTACAATCAAACTTCAACTTCCAGGTAAGTCTCGTTTAATTTTCAATTTTACAGTAAAATGGGGAACGTAAACGTAATTTTTTTGTTGCAAAAAAGAAGTTGTGTACATTGCACTTTCTCTTTCACGTGTTTACGATCATGGCGTTGGCATCAAAGCTCCGAAAAAAAATCATGCCGTAAATTCACTTAACAGAATTTAAAAAAAAAACAGAGATATGTTTGCTTTAATTATTTTTTGGTAAAATTTGTAATTTTGCAATATTCTTTGATTTTTTTTTAAAAGTCCTCTATGGGATTTTAAACAATTTTGAGTTTTATGACTGATTTTTTCCATGTACGCAATAACATGTATATATGTGCGTTCCGCAGGACAGAACATACGTCATAATACGCACAAATATGTGTATGTAGCAGCTAGAGTAAGGGTTAATTATACCCCCGTTCCGAAGGAGAGGGGGTATACTGTTTTACCTTTGTGTGTCTGTCCGTCTGTGTGTGTGTCTGTCTGTCCGTAACAAATTTTGGTCGAAGTTTTCTCAGCAACTACTCATCGCAGATGCTTGAAACTTTAGCACACCCTTTGTTTAGGCATGCCATATGTTGGGATTCATTTTTGTACGAATCTTATGTCAACTTCCTGTTTATCCGTTCGTCTGTCAGTACCATACATAACAAATTTTGGGTGGCAGTTTTTTTCAGCTACTACTCATCGAAGATGCTTGAAATTTTAACACACTCTTTGTTTAGGCATGCTATATGTTGGGATTCATTTTTGTATGAATCTGATGTCAATTTCCTGATTATCACTGTGTCTGTCCATAACTGAACTTGTGTATTCACATCAGAGCGGGGGTATTATTAGTGAGCAGTGGCTCACAGACCTCTTGTTATTTACTTCTTAGTCAAATAAACTACTATGCTTGAACGTTTAATTGACCAATGTTCACGTCACTGATGTAAACCAATAGCAGCCGTGTGTCCGAAACCAATATTCTCTACCATTAGTGTATACAATTAAGGTCTAATTGTTATCATAGGCTTGGTTTTAGACTGGGTGCTTTTTTTAAAGGCGATACTATTGCATGATAATGTTACAAAAAATCTTCATGTTATGAGAAAGGTGAATATAATGAACTCTGCAAGAAATTATCGATTTTATGAGATATGTTTGTTTATATATATATATATATATAGCGTCCATTTAGTTCGATATTATTACAGAGAAGTAGTACTCTCCTTTGGCAACAATCATAGGGACACGAGATAATAAAACCACGGATGCGGATTTAAATACGTGGAGGTGAGAATAATAATATCTGAAATTTACCAGTTGAAACATACATTCTATAGTTTGTTTTTTTTTAAATAGTCTATGCGAATATTACAAAAAATAAGTGCATGTGTAATTAACAGGGAAAAAAGTATGATAAGAAAAAAAAAAATTAAATATTGGCGCAAAGAAGTAATCAAAATCTGCAATCCAGATCCATAGTTTACATGCAAGTGTAAGGAGAAGATAAATGAATTACAATTACATAAGTGGTCCTATTCCTATATATATTATTGCATTGAAAGAAAATAAAATTGATACTGCTCAAAGAAGATGGGAGTGTTTGGCGTGTGATCTGCAGGAATCGTGTACGAAACATTTATAGTTAGTGTCCACGATTTGGTTGGCTGACCACAGCTGGACAGACTTTCAAAGCTACGCACATAGGGGAATGTCAATGTAATTCATACCTCATCATGCGAGATATTTGCATGATGGGGGGAGGGGGGAGATCAATTGGAAATTTAAATCAACCTTCAACTAAAACGAAAAAGAGAGATTCTATGAAAGATCGACACTAGAATAAACATGACGAAAATGAAATATTCCTTGTTATACAAGCATACCAGTTGTAGAAAATTTTTACTTTCTTCTCTCAAATGAATTAATATTTTTTGCAACTTTAATCATTCAACATCTATCATGGCAAATATTTATCTGTCCACTCTCCAAAAAAAGATGCTCTGCTTCATTTTAAAGCTTTTTTCTGTAATTTCAGTTTGAACCATATGTACCATCGCCCCCTTATCAAATGAATTTCCTTAGAGATATACTGTGAATAAGCATCGAACACAGGGCAACTGGTTTAGCTAGCACACCAAAGGTATGAATGTAATTAAACCCAAAAATTGTTCAACAGTGGAAAACCTAAACTGTTCCATCCATCTTCAACACGATTATCATGCATTACCATCAGCGTTTTTGTCAATCCAGATTGTTGGCATCCTTGTCCTTTTGGTAAATGGAGGGGTATTTGTTATTTTGATAAAAGATAAGGATATTCGAAAGAACCCCTACCTGTTTTTAGTCCTCATGTTATGTGTGAGCGACTTTACAGTCGGCCTAGGAATCCCGAACATCGGCATTATGTTTTTCATACCTTCTTTAAATGGAAACAAGATCTTGACCGTCTTGCAAGTAGTTTTGATGACCAGTGGCTTGTGTCTGTCACTCTTACAGACTTTTTTAATCAGTTTACAAAGATACCTGGTTCTAGTTAAAGAAAACTGGAACTTGTACATTTTTCAACAAAACAGAAAGTACTATGTTTGTGTCGGCAGTTCAATTGTTGTAGTGATCCCCAACTTCGTTCATGTTTCACCGTCTCCGAGGAAGTTTAATCCGTATAATGAACGTATTTTGTCGTATCTCTATCATGGACATTATCTGGCACACTCAATATTATACATCAGATTTCTTTCACTGTCTCTATTAACATTGACGCTTATCTTCTACTCTGTAACAGTTCGCCATGTTCTGAAAACTTACAAGAAAGTAAGTCCTGTGGGTAATTCAAATTCCACACATGTTAGGACAATTCATGTTCATATGACGCAGGCATCTGCCACTGTCTGTGATACAAACACGACAATTATTGAAAACGGCCGAGGAAAATCTCATTCCCATTTTCATCGCCAGGTTCTTTCAATGAGACAGAAAAAAGTTGTCAGCACCTTGAAGTTAGTTGGTATATTAATCATACTCCTCATAATTCTGACAGGACCTTTCATTTTTTCATTGTGGAATGCCAATACGTCAGCAGAGTCGAATATTTTAGTGACTTGTCTTTGTCTTTTTAATTCGTTTGTAAACCCATTTATATACTTGTGGAGGCTGTATGATGTTCGTAGATTTATAAAATCAAAACTTTGTTTCGGAAGATATTGATTACATGTATTCATGCAATTGATGTGTGTTATACAGAATAAAACAAAATAAATGACACGGTGAGTTAGGCTTGGTTTATTTATTTTTCGTACCTTTTGTGTATCGACTTCTTGATGACATTCTACCTTTACTTTTCATACGTTTGTCTAACAGTGTTGTGAGAATTTTTCAACGGTTGAACAGTTGTGGTTTAACCAAAAGCAACTCCACAATCAGTGCAACCTTAAAAAATAATTTTTGTTTCAACAGAAGGCAAGGGGTCCGCCATCTATGTACCATTCATCGAAACAATCGGAGTTTGTTTTCATTTTATCATGGAAACAAGAAACCCATTGGGCACATCGCTGATCTGAGAACCCTGGTTAGTGAAATGAACAAGCAACCAGAAGTCTCTGATGAGACTGTAGCTCTACTGGTCTGTACGTATAACAAAGGAAAAGTAGCACTTGGATTTGAAACTTTGCAACAAGAAACAATAAATAGAATTATGTATCTTAATGTAGTCTACTTCTGTGCCAAATTACATTGAAATCAAACGAAAACTGTAGGAGGAGTAGCATTTTGAAAGTATTTCACAGAAATTTCTATTTTTAGTAACCATGACAACACCATTCACTGAAATCAAAAACCGAAATACATATAATGTATCTTAGTGTATTCTTATTGTGTGCCAAATTAGACTGTAATCAGACCAAAACTGTAGGAGGAGTAACGTTTTAAAGGAATTTTACAGAAATTTCTATTTTTAGTAGCCATGGCAACACCGTTCATCTAAATCAAAAACCAATGCACTAAATTATGTATCTTAGTGTAGTCTTCTTGTGTGCCAAGTTATACTGAAATCAGACCAAAACTGTAGGAGGAGTAGCGTTTTATAGGAATTTCACAGAAATTTCTATTTTTAGTAACCATGACAACACCGTTCATCGAAATCAAAAACCGATGCACTAAATTATGTATCTTAGTGTAGTCTACTTGTGTGCCCCGTTATATTGAAATCAGACCAAAACTGTAGGAGGAGTAGTGTTTTAAAGGAATTTCACAGAAATTTCTATTTTTAGTAACCATGGCAACACCGTTCATCGAAATCAAAAACCGATGCACTAAATTATGTATCTTAGTGTAGTCTACTTGTGTGCCAAGTTATATTGAAATCAGACCAAAACTGTAGGAGGAGTAGCGTTTTAAAGGAATTTCACAGAAATTTCTATTTTTAGTAACCATGGCAACACCGTTCATCGAAATCAAAAACCGATGCACTAAATCATGTATCTTAGTGTAGTCTACTTGTGTGCCAAGTTATACTGAAATCAGACCAAAACTGTAGGAGGAGTAGCGTTTTAAAGGAATTTCACAGAAATTTCTATTTTTAGTAACCATGGCAACACCGTTCATCGAAATCAGAAACCGATGCACTAAATTATGTATCTTAGTGTAGTCTACTTGTGTGCCAAGTTATATTGAAATCAGACCAAAACTGTAGGAGGAGTAGCGGTTTAAAGGAATTTCACAGAAATTTCTATTTTTAGTAACCATGGCAACACCGTTCATCGAAATCAAAAACCGATGCACTAAATCATGTATCTTAGTGTAGTCTACTTGTGTGCCAAGTTATACTGAAATCAGACCAAAACTGTAGGAGGAGTAGCGTTTTAAAGGAATTTCACAGAAATTTCTATTTTTAGTAACCATGGCAACACCGTTCATCGAA